>NC_050459.1:57274042-57574042 GCF_903995425.1 Onychomys torridus
AAGGACATGAATTTCATTTGAACTTTGTCTTTTCAGCAACATGTCTTCACAACATTTTGGAATGCATTTAGAAGAGTGTTCAAATGCATCCCAATGCTGTATAATACCTTCTCACAATCACCTGGAACTTAGTGGGTCTTTCTAATACTAAGAATTCCTGATGTTTCCCCTGATTCATAAGGTTATTACTTGACAGGCATAATGTGAACTCCTTTGCCTTCATAGACTGAAACAGTTCTTTTAGATAAATATTGGATAGGGGCTAGGGATATAGCTGAGTGACACAATGCATTCCCAGCATGCACAAGCTCTTGGATTTGGTTTCCATTACACACACACACACACACACACACACACACACACACATTAGGTAGTAAGCAGGTATGGTAGATAGAACTGCTAGCTGCCACATTTTTCCATTTCATTGAATCATAGCTCTTTTAGGAACCCTTTGCTGTAAAAGGGCTTATTTGGCCCTGATATCTTCAGACCAAGTTGCCTGTGTGAGTTGTAAATTCCAAAGAGTTCTAACTCACATTTGTTCAGTTTTATCTGCTTGTGTGCCCAGTCACTGTGAATTTATCCTTACTCACTTTATATGATTTTTGCATTTAGGTGCAGGGTGATCAAGTGATGTATAATCAGGAGGTCAACTTGAAAAGCCAGTGGTTTGGAAACAGCTAGAGCTTTGAACATTTGACTATTCAACTATTAATTTTCCCTGATTATTTCTATGATATAATACTAGTATGCTGTTTTATTTTAGCTTGAAAGACGAGATTTTTGTGTATGCATATGTATTTTTGTGTGCATACATGTGTGTACAGGTGTGCACACACATGTGTATGTGCTTGTGGAAGCCAGGTTGATGTTTTGATGTTGAGTGTCTTCCTCTATGTTCTTCACACTATTTTGGCGGGGGGTGGGGTGGGATCTCTCATTGAAACTGGAGCTCATGGATTTGACAATAGTAGATGGCCAATGACTCCCAAGGGTCTTCCTGTCTCTGCTTCCTCAGAGCTACAATTACTGGAGTATAATCATTGCCTGACTTTTTATGTTGGTTCTGGAAACCTGAACTCAGTCTTTAGGCTTTTGTGACATTACTGACTAATCCATCTGTTTATCCTCAAGCTTTTTTTATTTTTATGAATTTCTTTTCTTCTGATTTGGCCATCTTTTGCTCAGTGCATTAAAAAGTAACTCTTGACCTTTGGCATGTACCTCTTCCAACAACTTTATAGCAATTCTTTGTACTTGATTTGTAAGACTGACCAGATTTCCTTCTGGTACATATTTAAGGTTTTGTAGGCTGTGGATCTTCTGTAGCAACCATTCTACTGGCTGTAGAAAGAAAGTACCTTAGATGGCAGGTAAGCAAGTGAACCCAGATTTGCACAATGCAACCTCATTTGTAAAATCACATGGTGACATGGATGTAGTCCTCAACCTGAAGTTGGGTAACTCTGGATTATAACCAATTATGTGTTCTAAGAAAAACTCTGAAAAATCCCAAATCTGTACAGCCCCCACCCCTGTGTGTGTGTTTCCAACCCAAGGCATGTGTACTACCATTGAAGTACACCCCTAAAATTCTTAACTTTCATTTTAATAGATTCTGAGGTGAAAGAACTCATAGGTTGAGTTTTTCAAAAGTAACTATTGATTAAGTATATTTCAAATCATAGGTTATATGAATGTATGTTAAATGTTAACTGGTGGTAAGTAACAATTCTTTTAATTGAAAAAATTGTAAAAAGTCCAAGAATAACTCTTACAGAGTTCAAGGAATAGATGTAATTGATTCGTCAATGCCAAACACTAAGAGCGATCAGTTTTGACCACTTACAGTCAGGGAGTCTACTAAGTGGAATGAATTATCCAGCCCATTAATTCAGGGATTGGTTAATGTTGTGTAAATTTCTCTGGCTACTGATACTCTTGTTTGCATCTTGGCCAATAGAAAGATAATTTGCCTTTGGACTTGACCTCTCAGATCTTAAAGTAAAACACAATTAAAAACCTGAAGAATAGTTCCTATTTCTGAGACATACACTCTGTCATCTGAATTCACCATTAAGAATTTTTAATGCTGAAAGTAACAGGAGTTTTCAGTGCTCTCCCTATTCTGGATTCATCACTCTGAAAAACCATCTACTTCTTCCAAATACTAAAACGCTGAGAAATTTTGGTCAGAGATTGCAAAACCTGAGCGGAGCACAGAAGTAAGACAAAGGTATGTTGAAAAAGGAAGGGCAGTATTCTTTTACCAGGGTCATCACTTCACCATGCTAAGAGAACAGAATAGAGAGAGGTGTTTCCTTCATGGGAGCAGGATAGAGAAATGGGCATCCAACTTTGCCTCAGACCCAGCTCTAGCTCCTCTTAGTGTATCCTGGAGATAGGTAAGACCTGAGGTTCCAGGTTCCAGGCTCACCTCAGGATTAAGCTTGTCTCAGCAGCTCTAGGATCCACATTCATTATGGTGCTAGTTTGGCCCCAGTGAATGTACGCTCAAGATTGCCTCCTATAGAGGCTCCTGGCTAGCCACAATAGACTGAGAACCTAGGCCTATCACTGTGGACTCAAACTAGATTGCTTTAACAGCAGATTATCCTCATGGACCCAGTGTCTAGTTCTGCATCTCTGAATCTAGAGACCCATTATCACAGATTATTAAAAGATGTAGTTACCAGGTCTACCCCAGTGGACCTCACTCAAGTCCATCTTCATGGACCTGTGAGATGCAAGAGCCTGGTTTATCAATGAAGTTAACCAGGGACTGGTCCCTATGATGGGGTTTCCTGTCCACTGACTCAAAGTCAACCAGTTCAAAGGCATCAGAGAAAACCTTCCCATGGGGTCTGCCAGCTGACCTTCTAGGAATCTCTACACAGGCTGACACTGGTGAAGGTTTTCCTCTATCAAAGCTAACCTGTAAAGGCAGAAAGAAACACATACCAAATTCTTCAAGTACACAGAGACCAACACAAAACCATGGTGATCATAAATCATCAAGGCCACATGATTCTACCAAAGGGACAAATAAAGTACCAGCAATGAACCTAAGAAATAAAGTGACATGGTAATTTGAAGTGTTTTTTTCTCAAGATGTGTAGTGAAATACGGGAAAATGAACTAAATAAAACTAAAAAAATAGGAACAAAGTGAGAACTTCAAAGAGGTAGGAACCCTAGGAGGGCCAGACAGTTCTGAAGCAGACCAACACTGTGATCAAATGGAAAGTTGAGATATTGACTCAATGGCTATTATCGAAGGCAGCAATTATTGGTGCTACACAAAACATGGGAACTTCCATAAGCTATTGGTGACAATGTAAATTAGTACAGTTGTTATGGAAACAATGAAGGCTTTTCAAAACTTTAAAAAATAAAACTACATATGATCCATCAAATTTACTTCTGGGGATTTGTCTATGATAGTTACTTGTCTCACTGTGACAAAATGCCCATCAAAAGCAATGTAAAGAAGACAAGCTTGATTTTGGCTCATAATTTCCAGGTACATATGGATTACTCAGGGTTCAGGGATTTTTGCTATTTCCAGCGTGGGATATCTGAGGAAAAAAAACCTACTTACACTGTGCTCTTATGTCTATTAACTTTATTTAAGACAACGTTCTATCTTTACAGCTGCAGCTCCATAGGCATTCAGGACAGAAACAAATCTGGATACAAGCTCTTTGTCCATATACTTTATTTCTCTGTAATGAAATCTTGTCTATATAGCTTCAATTCCATCCTGACACTCAGTTCCTCTTTGTCTTTTACTGTTCCCTCAAAGTCCTGCTAACAACTAAGCTCTTAAGTTTCCAGCCTCATCTTTGTCCTCTGTTTCTTCTCTCTCCATCTCTACTTGCTCTATACTCCTGGCTCAAGAGGTCTTTACCATCTACATTACCTCTGGGTTCTTCTCTTCTCTCTGGTCATGCCACAGAAAATGTCTGTTTTTTCTCTCCCTGGCCACAAGGTTCTCTGCCTCCTCAGGAATGTTGCTCTACCTTCCCCCTTGATATGTAAAAACCTCTTTTGTCTCAGTCAATTGCTCTGGAGAATAACTAGGCCTCAAGGCTAGGGGATGGTTTGAGCTTCATTTGCAAAAGAAACAAACCTATGCATCTCCCACCAGCTTGTCTTTGCCTTATCAAGTACTGGCTCCAGCAGGGAAGTTAGTTATCTCAAATTTCAGCATGTCTGAGGAGCCAAACTGTTTGCCAATTGGTCTGGGACTATTTGGATATGCAAGAATTTCATAGCAGAAGACTGAAATATCAAGAGCTGGATAACACCAAATGTTTATAATAAATGCCTTGCCTTTTCACAGACCCTTGGCTGTTCAAAGTATAGCTTTAATATACAGCTGAATCTCTATAATATATTCTTGTGGCCCACCACAGGTACAGTCCATCTTGGTGAGGTAGTCATGGCAACAGGGGTCTGAGGCAGCCTGTCACAATTCATCTGCAGTTAGAAACTAGATACTATGAGTGCTTTCATGTCAGCTCTGTCTCCTTTCGATGCAGCCTAGGACAAGTTCAGAATGGATCTTCTCATCTCAGTTAACCTAATCTAGGAAATCCCTCACAGACATGCTCAGCAGCTTGTCTCCTAGGTAACTTTAGATCATTCCAAGTTGATGGCCAATGCTAACCATCACAGAAGCCAAAGTCAGTGAAGCCAGTATGCCAGATACCTCTGTGCCCATGTTTCCACAGTATTATTCACAATAGCTAAGCTATAAATACAACTTGATCATCCACTGGTGGATGAAGAAAAAGATGTGCATAACAGTATTTGGCAGCCTTAAAGCAGATAATGTAATATATATATATATATATATATATATATATATATATATATATATATATATATATATATAAAATCTTGGATAATATTATGCTAAGTGAAATGAGGCAGGCACAAAAAGATGTTCTACATGAAGAGTCAAACTCAGAAGCAGGGAGTGAATCATGCCTCCCAGTAGCTGGGGCAGGGGAAGATGGAAATTTTGGTTAGAGGGTACAGTTTTAATTATAAACAAGTGAGCTGTAGAGATCCAGAAAGCAGCATGCTGGCTGCAAGAAACAATATGATATGCTGACATATGCAAAAAAGAGATCTTAAATGTTCTCATTGTACCCATTTGCAATTAAGCAAGACAATGGTTGGGCTAATTCACCTGATAGTAGTAATTAATTCACAATGTGTATGAATATCAAAACATCATCTTGTTTACTTTGGATATATTCTTCTTTTTGTTAATTATACTTTTAAAAAGCTGGGTGGTTGTGAATTTATAATGCTACTGGGGAAATAAATAAGTGTTAATAAATTAAGTTGCTTGAGGAAAGCTAGGCAGTCAGCCAAATTAAAAAAAAAAAAACAAAAAACCCTGAAATCAAATATAGGATAAGCCTGACAAATTATGCATGCTATTTTTATAACTATTTTATTTGGTTTTAGGTCTTTATTTCAAGGATGGAATCTATGATGATATTGGTTCCAGAAATGCCATACATTTATTTTTATAATTCAAGTCACAAGTAACCAATCAGGTTAGGGAAGGTGTTAGGAATAAGAGCAGAGTGGTCCAAAACTCAAAAATAACAGAACCACTGTGTCTAATGGCCTCCATAAGTGTCCCAAAGGTTCTGGCAAAGTGTTTGCTGTGCAAGAATGAAGACGTGAGTTCAATCCCTGACACTCAAGTTAAAAATACTGGGCTAGGCTGTGGATGTTTATGATCCCAGCCAGTACTGGAGAAGTGGAGACAGAAGGATCCCTGGGACTTGGGTGAACTCCATGCTGAATGAGAGACTGTCTGCAAAGCAGGGGAGAGTGATTGAAGAAGAATGACCTCAACCTTTGGTTTCTGGATTCTCTCTGTCTCTCTCTCTGTCTGTCTCTGTTTCTCTCTATCTCTCTTTATGTCTCTCTGTCTCTATCTCTCTGTCTCTGTCACACACACACACACACACACACACACACACCCTTCAACTGGAATTCAAATCCAACTGCAGTTTCCCAAGACCACAAACCAGAGCTCCCTGAGCCCTGTGGAGATTCCTGCCCCACACCAACTGAGCCAGGGAGCAAGTGATTATCAGTATCTTAATCATCTAGTGTTTTGTTTTTTTCTTTTCAAAGGAAGTCTTCTCTATTTAGTATAGAAGCTAATGGGTTTCTTTATAACTTTTCATACATGTACATTAGCTTTTGTTCACAATGGTCTCCTGCTCCTAACCCCTATGCCCTTCTCACTGGCTGATGCTCTTTTCTTCCCCATCCAAGTCCCCTTTGCTTTCACTTATAGATACAGAAATCTAGATTCTGTGCATGAGAGAAAACAGGCAATGTTCCCCCATTACCCTCACTTGTTCCCTTCTTCTGCTTTCTCTCTTTCATCTCTCAATCTCTATCTCAATTCTACGAGTCAAAGAAAACATGAAATACTGCTCTTTCTACATATGTCTCATTTTTCTTTGTATGTTTTGTTGTGGGTGTTTATTTGTTTTAATTTATTTTGAGACATACCTTGGCAGTCTTGGCACTCATTCTATAGATGAAGCTGGCCTTGAACTAACAGAGATCTGCCTACTTCTGCCTCCTGAATGCTTGGATTAAAACTATGCCACTATACCCAGATCTCCTCTTTACACACTCATTTCTAATTCCATTCATTTTGATATACACATTATGTAATTTTCTTCTGTTTTGTTTTGCTTTTTAAGACAGAGTATCATGTAGCCCAGACTGGTCTGAACTCACTAAATGGTTGGGGATGACTTTGAACTCCTGATCTGCCTTTCAAGTGCTGGGTTTACTGGCATGTACTACCCAACCTGGCATAGTTCCATATATTTTAATCTAATAATGTTTCTTTTGTGTCAAAATCTTGAAAGTCATTTGCTACTTTTTAAATTAGTCATTTAGACTTAAATTTTTTCAGCCTACTAGTAGAAGAGACTGTTAGTTATTTGGCGGCACTCTTACCTTGCAAGGAAACATCCAGAAACATGACAAATCCACAAGAGATTTTATTAAGATAGGAAAGAAAGAGACAGATGTGAACAGGCCTGTGGGAAATACACATGGTCAAGGTGGAGAGAGAGGCCGGTGCAAAATGGCTGATGGCACCAGCTTATAAAGGGTGGGCCACGCTTGCTTACAGGAACTCATGTGGCTGCTCCACACATGCACGTAGATCACATGGCTATGCGTGCTTTACGAAACCATGCAAAGCCACGGAGTCCTAGTCACGCGATATGTTTTGACCCAGAAATGGCTATTTTGAACCAGAAATAACTAGGCAGAAATGTCTAGGTCCACCGGGCATGCCCAATCGTGGGGGCATGTTGTGAATTCATATCAGAGACCTCATGTTGAATTATTGCTATTCAAATTTCTTTTCAAGTCAGTTCGTTAAATAACCATCTTGTAGTAATGACTTAGTTATTTCACATCTTAAAGGTTTGACTGTTGTGTCAATAAATAGCTCAAGGGGCTAAGACTTCTGCAAGGAGCAATTACCAGCTTCTGAGTAATCTCTGTATCAGAGGACAGTTTGAGAAAGTAACATTTTCTTGTGTGCAACAGGGTCATCTATACAATATGTGGCTGACTTAAATGCCACAACCATGAGACAGCTTTCAGAGAACTGAGCTTTTCTGCCTGATTAAGCTTGTAATAGTGTGATTCTGTAATCCAACTTGATGGATAATTTATTGAGATATTTAAATAAACAGCTGGATGACTGCCTATCATCTATCTATCTATCTATCTATCTATCTATCTATCTATCTATCTTTCATCTCTGTGTATGTAAGTACATATGTATCTATCATCTATCTATTCATCTATTTCTACAATACATGTATATGCATATATAGAACATATATATGTAGATTATATAGAATATATATTCTAGTTATTTTTGTCTATGTGATTGTGTTTATTCTTTAAATAGAGAAATCACATCTATTTATCTGAATTTGTGTGTGTGTAGTGTGTGTGTGTGTGTATGTGTGTGTGTGTGTGTGTGTGCTGTGTAGTGTATTCTGGGGAGTGTATGTGCATAGGTCAGAGGACAATTTGTGGGAGCCAGTTTTCTCTTTCCATCCTGCAGATTCCAGCGTGAGAACCCAAGTAATCCAGCTTGGTGGTAAGTGGCTTTGCCTGCTGAGTCATCTCACTGACTCTGTTTTATTCTTAAGTAGCATGACATATTCAGGATAAAGTAGTTATTGCCATGTATTTTTAAGCTTTAACACTTCAAAGAAATTATTTAAATGATTCTTGGAGGATACACTGGGTGACCACTTATCTTTCTTCAGCTCCTGTTGACTTCTGTCCTTGTCTGCTTTATATAACAAACATACAAGGAATATCAAATATGTACATGTGTAACTGGTAGGTGTGTATTAGGTACAGCAGATGGAGATGAACCACACAGGGCACCTTTTAAAGCAAAGAGCGTGGGTGCCTTACAGCTTCCGTGTTGATGCCCCTTCAGGTGTGTCTCAGCTTTCTAGTTATGGTTAGTCAATCTGTTCTTTTCTTTCTCTTTTCAGACAAGGTCTCAAAATGTACATAGTTGAGGCTGGCCTCATCTCATGAACCTTCTGCCTCAGTTTCCTGAGTATTACAGGCATGTAGCACGAATCTGGGTTTGGGTCTTAGAATTTTATTTTTAGGTAGGTACAGCTAGTGACTGAGCAAGACTCAGGAATAGAGCCTCATGATTTTTACCCAGCTGCAGATCTGCTAACGGGTTGTTTTTACTCCAGAGCACCCCCTTGAGTCAACAGAGAACCGGCAGAGTGTTAACACAGTCTGAGGGCTTCACCCTTGGAATCTTATTTGTTCTGACTAACTGTCATAGATCCACCCCCTTATAAATGTATCTGATTCCAGACTGAGAGTCTTCCTGATGTCAGGATTCACTTGCCCTGGTGCAGTCTTGAAGTTTGCCTTCAGATTTTGTTTTCTTTCCACTTCCCAGAGGAAGAATAGGCATTGCCCCGGAGGTGGGAGCGAATGAAAGAACAGAGGACACAAGAGACGACAGCAAGACAGTATTCTGATCAAGCCGCCAATCTTTATTTTCCTCCACATGGCTTATATAGCATAAGAGGGGAAGGGGCAGGAAGGAGGGAAGGGGAAGGGACGTGGAAGGCATGCAGAACGTGGGAGACGTGCAGGTCGTGCAACTGCAGGAAGTCTGCTAAGGTCACTGGTCAGGGGCCATTTGTTCTGTTGCTAGGCTACCTGACCATGGGATGCTCTTTACATTCGGTTGCCATGGCACCTGACTGTGGAATGTTCTTATCTTTGGGAGCCTCCGGTTAGTAAACAGGTGTTACTGCTCTGGGGAAGGGCAGTGGGCTTATGACTTGTTCTCTGGCTTAGCTAGTACTTTCCATGGTTCATGTTTGGTTCCTGAAGTCTTGGTCCCTAACAAGGCATTGAATAAGCTTCTGAGTCTTCCCTGAAAAGGTGTGACAGAGCATCCTCTCTGGGTCTTCTGCTTGTATGAGAGGAGAATGGGTTTCCATAAATATATCACTCCATTCTTGGACTAAACTTTAATGCTATAAGATGAGAGTTGAAATTTGCAGGCAATTAAACTCAAATTCAAACACTGGTTTGTCTTTTTCATTAAAATACAAAACTCAAGCCCATGTTTTCCAGGTTGATAAAATAGCCTGCTACTAATTGGTCATTTTCATAAAAGAAAGTGACTTATAATCATACAAACTTCAGCAGTTAAAAAGTGTTGCATCAGTAATTGTTATACATGCCTGCTCTAATGAGCTTGCCGACTTTTCCACGGCCTAGGAGATTCATTTGGGTCATTTAAAGTCAATTCCATGAACCTTTAAACATGCAAAATAGTGTTAGTACCTTATTCTATGCTTCTAAACTTTAAATTAGGACTGAAGAGCTTTTATTAGATTAATCGACTCAACTATGAAATTTCTAATTACTGAGTGCACACAGTATAGAGGAGACAAAAGATAAAATACTGCTTTTGTGGAATAGGCTAATGCTATTTATGGCTTCAGTTGGCTAACTGTTGAAAAATTAAAGATGCAATAGTCTAGAGTATTTTTGTCGTCTAGTTTCCTAAAACAATTATGGAATCGCTCCCACCCCAACAGAATTTTATAAGGCTGGAGTTAAAATAAACATATCTAGATTTGCATGCCAACCTGGCTGTCAGCCAGTTGTGCAAAGATGACATCACTTCTCTTATATTTGTTTTCCTGGTCTGCACTAGTTAGTAATTAAATTTCTGTTTCAAGAAAGCTGTTGTGACGATCCAATGGGAAGATGTATATGAGAACGGTTTGTATATCTGACATGGTATATTAAAATGCTATGGTCTTCCCCAGGGAAGAACACATCAATTGGTGTTCAGTGCCAAACAGTCAGCCCTGAAACCATATATTCAAATAGTATACAAATAGTAAGGGCTGAACAGGGGATATTTAGGAATATATATATATATACACATACATACATATATATGCAATAACAGTAATTCTCATTAGTAAAGAAATACATATATACACATATGCTTGCAATAATAGTGAAAAAAGAAGGAGAGAGGGGAAGGATATATGAACCGATTTGGAGGGAGGAAAGGAAAGGAGAAAATGTTGTAATTGTATTATAATCTAAAAAATTTGTGGTGAAATTTTTGAAAAGTTATATTTTTCTATTTTATAAAACTGAATTATTTTGAGGGATTTTAAGATAAATGAGACAAGCCTATCACTGTCAAGGCATCTTTATATTGTAAGTAGATAAAAGGACCCCTTGGAAGGACATATTGACTGACTTAGGTCAATTTATGTCACTTAAGATTTGTGTATAAAAGCACATAGACACTCTTTTTTTTGCATTTATTTAGTGATTGACAATGCACCTCTGATTTTGAAATATAAACACACACACATACACACACATATATGTATATATATTTTTATATATGCACAAGTATATAGATGTGGGTCTACTTAACTTCTAAATTGTATATGATATACTTTATATTCATATATATGCAAATTATGTTCTTTTCTCCTTTTCTGTTGTTCCTTAGCCATCTACCCAGGGAACAATGCCACCCACAGTAGGTTGTGTTCTGTTATGCTAATTAAAAGTTAAGACACAGAGATGCTCAGAGGAAAAACTGATCTAGGCAATCCCTCAATAGAGAGTCCAGTCTCAGGTAACTCTAGGCTGTGCCAAGTTTACAGCTAAGGCTCATCAGGACAAGATGCAAGAACAAAATACTTTGTTATGGGTAACTTGTACAACAGACACTTATTTCTCACAGTACCAAAGTCTGGAAAGTCCATGATCAAGGTGCCACCAAGTTTGGTTCTTATGAAGACCCGTGTTTCCCCTGTGTTGTCTTTCTATAGTGGAGAGATATAGTCTTACAAAGTCTCTACTCCTTTCTGAAGCATCCCTCCCTCATGACTTCTAACATTAATTCTTTCTCAACAGCTCCAACTCCAATACTATCACAATGGAGAGTAGAGCTTTGGTATACAAATATGAGAGGCACATAATTCACACACACACACACGTGTGTGTGTATATGAATTCATATAGTATTTTGAATCCTATGATAGAAATCATTAAGCAGTATTATTCTTCAGTATTTCTGAGGAATGTGAACTTGAGTAATTTTCATTGTTTGAACAATGCAATAGCAAACAACATAAGAAAAATTGAAAAATTAAAACTACTAAAAGCAATCATTTGTTCAATTTTTAAAAAATATTTTTCTTTTACGTGTATGAATGTTTTGCTTGCCTGTATGTACCATGTGCGTGCAGTGCCTGCAGAGGCCAGGAGTGGCTATCAGATATCCTGGGACTGAAGTTACAGACATTTGTGAGCCACCATGTGGGTGATAGAATAAAGCCTATGACCTCGGGAGGAGCACCAGTACTTGTAACTGCTGAGCCATCTCCCAAGACTCCATCCACACACTTTTATTAATATTTTTTTCCATGTGATTACCTATATGGGCTACGTACAGTTGTATATACTCTTCTAAATTTTGTGTTTAAACGTTTAAATTGGTGTAAATATTTTCCTTGCTGTTATGTAACATTAAGATTGAATCATGTTCTAAAGTGCAAACATGATTGGCTTTATGAAATACTGATTCTAAAAGGTTTTGTAATAAAATCTTGCTGGCTGATATTGGGGTAAATGCTGAAAGATCAGAGAGAGAAAGGAACAAGCCACCTCTTACCTCTAGGACTCCTCAGCCAGAAGAGCTTTCTTCAGCTGAAAGATTTTAGTTCCTGTCTCCTCACACCTAACATACTTTTCTCCACCACCCATATAATTTCCTGTGTCAACTTTCCTAGTGCTGGGATTAAAGGTGTGTGACTCCCAAGTATCGGGATTAAAGGTGTATGCCACCACTCCCTGGTTCTGTTTCTCTCCTAGACTGAGTCAATCTCAAGTAGTCTAGGGTAGCTTTGAACTCATAGAGACCCAGATGGATCTCTGCCTCCTGAGTGCTCGGGTTAAAGGTGTGTGCCACCACTGCCTGACTTCTATGTTTAATCTGGTGGCTTGTTCTGTTCTCTGATCTTCAGGCAAATTTATTAGGGTACATAATATATCACCACATTTTTATTCATTATCATCGATTGATCATTATACTTTTACTTGTTACTGGGAAATTTGTTTTAAAATTCTCCTTATACTAAGAACTATCAACTAACATTCTAAAACATCAAGAATACTATCACACATGTCCTATGTGACTAAGTTCAGCGCTTAATCTTACTATGTTTTTCTGTACTGGGTCCTACTAATAAAAGGGTATCCTTGGTAAAGTATCATAAGGCCTAAGTCTCATAGTGAATATTCAAGGCCTTAGCCTATCCCAAAGCATATGTTCTGTGTCAAAAATGATATACTAATAAATGCAAACAATCAATTTAATTGAAATGTGTTTAAAATGTTTTACATACTTGCTTTAATCAATCTCAGATAATTGGAAGTCGACAAATTCAACTATCAACCAAAAGATACTGCAATCAGTATTGCCTCTCATTCAGTATATTAAAAGTTTTTATTTTTGATGTGACTAGTCCCTAGGCATGGATGACTCAACTTCGCATGAGTCAGAAACTTCCAGTGATCAAATTGATTGGTGCTAGCTAGTTTCTGAATAGCTACAGAAAGCAGTGAATGGCGGCCTACAAAAATACTGCTCATGAGAAGATGCCACCTGATACAGCAGACTGTGAAGAAGTTATTGTCAACAGCATTGTTGCTACTGATGAAGGAAGATCTCACAACCAAGATGCTTACATTCCAGGAAAGTAAATGTTTCACTTCAAAATTCTCCCAAATCAGCTGTGAAGAACAGCATTAGCTGCCCTTCAAGGTGTGATTGACTCTGCTACACAGAGTACCAAGAATGTTCTTAATTCTATGTCTATCAGTGGGATTGATTATCTGTCTGCAAAAGGCAAAAATATATAATAAATAAAAAATAAAATAAAAAACGTGAACAGAGTCCACATTGAAAAGCAATATTCATGCAACGTCCACATGTGTATCCATATGCGCACACAGATGAACTCTATCTAATGCTTTGGCATAAAGACATGCAAAGTAATCTTTGATGCAGAATAAGAATCTTTCTTATCTATAACTGACTTCAAAGGATCCAAGGATAATATATTTTAAAATAAATCCTGCCTTTTTTCCATTCTTGAGAGCTCTAATAATTCAGAAAGATATCTGAAGTATTTTTTTTCCCTCATAGAGAAGTAAGTCTGAGAAAGTTGGATTTATACATAATCATTTCATGGATGAGCAAAATTTTATGTACCACCATCCAAAAGAAGCTGGGACCTCTTCCAGTAGCTATCCTTGGCTTCATTAATTTTAAGGCCACCTTCAGTGGCACAGATCATGGTTACTTAAGAAGAACTCTCATACTATAAGGACAAATAAAGTTATTGTTGGATAGTCGGACATTTGATTCTACCTCAAAAATTGTAGGGGAATATTTTATGAAATCTGGTCACAGATGCTAAATTGAACACTTTTGGGGTTGGGATGATTTAGGTTAGAAACACAGTGTATGTGAAAAATACTATTCATCAGTTTTTCTTTTTCTTCTAGAGCAGAAATAACAAAGCAAGACTTCCGCAATACCATTTGTAGCTCACAGAAAATCTTAAATAGGGGTTGGGTTAGATGTTTGTTATCATATAAAATTTAGTCTCTTATCCACAGAACATGGGAAAAAGATAATGAAAATTTATACTGTATGGGGGCTTTTAGTCCTATAGATTGTTAAATACTTAAATTGAGTTTGGAAATCACTCATTCCCCACTGAAAGCCTTATTATGTTTTTGTCATCTGATCATTCATGTAAATGTTTCTGTTTCAGTCAGTTCTACCATAGGACAGATCTAGTTGTTGGACCCTCTCATATGGGGATGAAATCCCTCCTCAACACCAATGGTTTCTGCATCTGCCACTGAAGAGAAAAAATATTTACCCCTCTGACAGATGGCCTTTGGTGTATTTCAGAAAAGCTTTTGCTTTTCCACTGTGTGTTCTTGCTCAGACTAAGCAGAATTGAGAGGCGTTGGAGTCTAACCATGATAAACATTCATCACTGTCCCCCGTATCTGAGTGGCCTTATCTCCACTGTCTTAGTCTGGGTTTCCTTGCCTGTAAACTAACTGCAGAGCAAGTGACTTTACCCTGATTAATCTCTCAGGATTAAATAACAATGCAGGCTCTCACCATATGCTAGCTACTATTTTTATTTAATTCGATCTTTTCTTGGGTAACTTAAATCTTCAGGTACTAGAATAGCTCTAGATAAGTTCAACTGAATTCTGTTTTTTATATTTAAGAACGTTTAATTTCTGGGAGTAGAGAACTTGTATGTGTTTTGCAACTGGACTTTTCTGTCATCCTGGGCACATGTACTTCATCTCTGTTGAAGTCTTTCGAACTCTATCTTTGATATTTTCTCTATTTATCCTGGAAATATATGCAAAAAACCTTTGACATATGAGTATTTCTGATCTAGATGTTACTGGAAAGTATATAAAAAGAATATATGTAAACACAGAATTTGATAGAAATCACAAAAGAAACTCTTCAAAATTGAAAAGCTGAACAACCTCACTATGTTTACATTTCCAGAGAAAATGTCAGTAGGAAGTGCGTTAGTACACAGAGCTTTTTATATTACTGTTCTCAGTGGCTACTTTGAGTCAATGAGTGAATAAAGAAACCATGGTGTTTATGTAGATAATGGAATCCATCTTTGGTGCCACTGATAGAAGTGGAGGACAAGTTCTAGTGTTCTGTTATACAGTAGAGTGACTATAGTAAAAACACTGTAATAACTAGAAGACAGGAGAACACTGGATTCATAATAGGAAAGGAGGAAAATGTGTGCAGTGATAGAGATGTTAAATGCCTTGATTTGATTACTGTGTAATTTACATACATGTTAAAACATTACACTGTATCTCATTACTATGTGCTAATTATAAACTAACCAAACATCAAATTCACACTATTTGATTAAATGTGTTCTCTCACACACTTACACACACCCCCATCAAGTATTTGAGCATTCAGCAATTTAATAAAGGCTTGGGAAATTAAAAAGACTTTGGTTCACAGCAAGTGAAAATTAGAATCAAATATCTGACATTTCTATTCTAAGAATTTTTTTCCCCACATTCTGCTATGTGTCTTTTCGCCATCTCCCCTTTTCCCCAACTCCTCATTCTGAAGAACAAAACTATCTCCCCACCCAGCCCCAGAGACTTTTCATCTCTGGAATGATTATTTACTTGGTTAAAGGCTAAGAATGACAGTGGCTTGGCCTTGATAAATCCCATTCAGTAGCTCGGAGTTACCACTCCCCTCAGCCCTCCCTCCCCCAGCCCCGTGAAGGTTCAATGACAGAAATAAGGCCACCCCACAGAGAGCTTTCCTTCTGTGTGGCCAGGTTGAGGAGGACCATAGCAGTTTATGAAAGGTCTTTAAACAAGAGTAGTTTTTGTCCTCAAACCACTTGCGGACGAGATTCACCATCCTTGCAGTTGCCATCAGATCGGAACCAAGACACAAGTGTGCACCTCAGTTCACACCCCTAGAACTCCTGGGAAGCCGGAAGATGTGGTGGTGCACACCTGTACTCTCAATGCCTCTGTGGCAAAAGATAGAGAGGCAGAGATAGGAGAGCCCGTAGGTTGACTAGACTGGTACAAACGGTGGCAAACCACAAGGGACCCCGACTCAAACTAGGTGGGAGGGGAAGTCCAACACCCAAGGTTGTTTCCTGTTCTCCCCAGGCATTGCCATGGCACATGCTACTCGTCACTCAGACATGTGCATTCACACACACACACACACACTGAAAAAAAAATCAAGAACGGGAGAGTTAATTCAGAGGTTGAGAGCATTCGCTGCTCCAGCAGAAGATCCAGGTGCGATTCCCAGCAGTAGTATGGCAGTATCCCATCTGTAGTTCCAGTCACTGATGCCTTCTTCTGTTCCTGTTGGATGAGTGAATGAATGACACAATTTTTAATATGTGCCCAGAACAAAATCGCTAAAAGGTACCTTATTCATCATTTTGATAGAAAGTCAGGACCGTAATATCTGTCTAAGTCCTTATCTTTAAAGCATTAAAGCTATAATTCAATTATCATGAAGAATGATTTTGGTAGTGAAATTAGGTCCGACCCTTGTGAACTCATCACAATTGGATTTCAACTGCAAAGATTCAATTTCTAAATAATACCCTAGTGCCAGACGATAGTCACATACTCGAGTACTAGACTTACAGTCATGTGATCTAGTCCCAGACTCTAGGCATGTGCCCTACTACCAGAATGTAATCATGTACCTGAGTGCCACATACCTAGTACCAGAAGACAAGAATTTGGCACAGAGTCAGTGATGAAAATATGCTGTGAGTCACAAAATTATTTCATTCTGGTAGAGAATAGAGGCATATAGGAAAGTGTAAGTAAAATATCAGAAGAAAATATTGATTTCCTAACACCATCTTCTAGAAACTTCTATTCCAAGTAATACATAAAACCAAGAAGCCGAATGATGGTGGCACACGCCTTTAATCCCAGCACTGGGGAGGCAGAGGCAGGCAGATCTCTGTGAGTTCAAGGCCAGCCTGGTCTACAGAACAAGATCTATGACAGCCAAGGCTACACTGAGAAACCCTGCCTCAAAAACAAACAAACAAACAAACAAACAAAAAACCCAGAAGATGTCAGTGCTTAATGCATTACTGTAGCAATGTTCATTAAGCTCTTAGCTGTCCCTATTAATTAATGTTTACTATGTATTATCGTAAATACATTAAATATATACCTACACACACACACACACACACACACACACACACACACACACACACACACAAGTATACTCTCTCATACAGATGATCCAAGAAATTACAAATAAACTGAATTATAATAATATTCAATACTTCCTAGATGGTCTAAGAAGTTATTCATGAAATATTTTTATTATATATATGTGCAAGTGCCAAATAGAAAATATTTTAAAACAACATGATTTTAATTTTATATCTTGGGCTTGAAAGACAGATGTTTTCTACATTTGCCTTTCTTTTCTCTTTGGGGGAGGAGGGAGAGTTACTTGACTTGAGGTTGAAAGTGTGCTGTGAGCACTCCACTGGGTGAACTCTGTCTCCAGCTCTCCCAGCCTTCCTTGTCAAAATCATGAAGTGGCTTAAATAGTGGAAGTATACAGTTCCACAGAAAATGCAAAGTTCACACAGTTTTCTGCTTTTATTTGGTTCTGTTTTGGATGTTGTGAAGAGTCTGTTGTCTCTGCAAAGGGGAGACATATTTGCTTTGTAAGAATTTCCATGGGCAGATTGATTAATCACCCCGAGGCTCAGTTTAGCAGTCTGCATGATGTAAGTGGCAGACACATTTGAAGTGGCCTCCATCATTGCCCCATTCATACTTTAAATGATGCTTTCCTTGGAGAATGAGCAGGACCATGTTATTTGCTTCTAACCAACAGAATACAGCAGACCACACAGCACTGCTATGCTTATAGTATGATACACATTACATATATATTATTTTGTCTTGCAAGTACACGTATAGAAGGGACTCTCATCACTGATTTTGAAGAGACAAGCTGTCTCGAGTAAGTACCCATACTCTTGAGAGTCGGGAGTGGCTCCTGGGTGCACTGGTAGCAGCCACAAGAATCTGAAGCTTTTGTTTTGTGGCACCAGAGAAATTACTTGTTTTAGCCAGTTAAGGAAGCTGGCAGTGGACCTTTCCATAGCCAAGTCTCTGCTGAGACCACAGCCATAGCCAGAACCTTAACTGTAGCCTGGGAAGACTGAAGTAGAGAGCCAGCTAAGATGTGCCCAATTTCTGGTCTATAGACATTAAAGAAAATAAATGTATATTATCTAAACAATTGAATTTGTACTCAGGTGTATGCATCAATATTAAATGAATACAATACAGACATCATTAATGTCTTAGAGCAGCTGATATAAATAAGGAACGAATGGATGGGGACGACATAGCGGAGGAGGGCCTGCCACATGGTTGCATCAATCATGTTTCTTCCCCAGAGTTCCTCTGAATGAAGACTGTTTTCCAATGTCACTGCAGCTTAAAGTAGACCAAGATAGAACAAGAATGTGGGTTTCCATGAAGCTGATATGGACCAATACTTGGCTAGTGGCAATGGCCATCGAAGGGAAACCCAAAAGAAACTTGGACAAGACGATTAGGAAGACTTTCAGTTCTTGCTAGTTTTCTTTCCTTGTCTTAAGCCTTAGGGACTTTTATATTTAGAAAACACTGTGGGGCCACACTGTCTCCTGGTGAACTTAACAGTCCCTCCTTGCTAATGAAATATGGGTCGTCCCTGAAATTTGACTCCAACTATTCTTTTCATTTCCTGCTTCTATGCATGTGGGAAGGAAGAAACCATGGGTATGAAATTGCTTTCAGGAATATGTAAAGCTTTTCATGGACTCTATTCATTGTTTCCAGTACTATGTTACACCAGGACAATTTAACACACATTTTTCTTGTACACTGAGCACATTTCCCCCAACCTCTGACCCCCTTCTTCTCAGGTGTTTCTTACTTTAGACCTCTTCACCCTGCTTGCAGGTCAAACTGACAGACATGCTTTTCTGCACCCATATAAAATCTAGGAGCCACACTTGAGATAAGGCACAATATTTCTCTGAGTTAGTCAATTCATTTAAGACAATCCTTTGCATTTGTGCCTGTTTTTCTGACAATGACATTAATTAATTCTTCTGTGTGGGTGAAAAAAAGTCCATTGTTATGTGTGTATCTCATTTTTTTTTTAAATAAACACGACTACATAATATCTGCTTAATACACCAATTTATGACCAATTCACCCTTTGTCCCAGGCCTTTATTCTTTTAAGACCATTCAAAAAGCCACCAATGAAACAGATGTCATTGTCATGGGAACGTGGATTTCTTATTAGAACACTGATTAGGATAAGAAGCAGGGGGGAGGTTGTGGCTGAGACATGGCTTTGAGTGTTAGAGCTCTCACACCTGCAGAAGGGGGGTGATCATACCACCCCCCAGCTATTGGAGTGGAACAGAGGAGCAGGTCATGACCACACACCCAGAAGCTTAAATACTTCATGGCTATGAAAAGCTGAGCTGGCCCTCCCTGCCTTCATTTTAACATTTGCTTCTTCCAGGATCCCAATTCAAATGCTGACTTTGAGTTCTCTGTTAATTGTCTCTCTGTGTAAGATAGAATGGATTTATTATGCACCCTTTCACTATGCTGTGATGATTTTAAGGACTGAGTAGATTTCAACAAAGGCAGACATCATGTCTTCAGTTGTTGGATGTCATCTTTCTGGATATCCAGGGTTATTCAAAATTAGGTCCACTTTGTCATTGAACATATTTGGAAAGTAAATGAGGATCTGGTTCTGTAGACAGCTCCTCATCCATGCCTCTCTTCTGCCAAAAGCTTGACCTATGGAAGTCACCTCTGCACACCAGAGCCACCAAACTTCTCTGTCTTGTGTCCTTTCTAGAAAGCTCTACTATCTACATTTTTCTTTCTAACTTCTTTTACACAGAAAGTGTGGATCATCATAATTGGTCTTGTATGGCTTGTCATCTGTGATTCGATTTTAAAAGTAGAAACAAATTAACACTATTTGCATATTCATTAGCTTTAGAGCCAAACACTCCATGGATTTTGTTTCTTTTTCTCCTGGTCCAATGCCCAGTCCCTCTCAAAGGCAGGTCTTTCTAGAATCTATTTCAGATGTGTTTTTCCTTTTCCATAGTTTATCAGTTACTTTCATTGATATAATGTGCTCAAGTTTTTCTAACTTCTGAGTTATGTATTTGTCTTGCTCTTTTCTCTAAATGTTTTCATTTATTTTTTATATATCTTTATTCATTTGTTTTTGACAAGTCAAAATTACATGTATTTAATGTAATGAACACAAATAGATGCACAAATTGTGGACTGGCTGATCAATCTAATGAACATATTCATTACTTCACACACTTACGGTTTTGTATGTGATGAGGACATTGAAAATTTACACTCAGATTTTTTTGAATATAGTTTTTTTTTTTTCAGTACTGCTTCTTTGGGATTTCTTGGGATCACGCACTCCAATCCCACTCACTTCCCAGTCCCTTTGTATTCACCCTTCACCCTTGTAAGTGTCCCCACCAAAGAAAATTTAAGAATAAATAAAAGTAAAAAAAAAAACCTATTAAACAAACAAACAAAAACACAACAACAACAACAACAACAACAACAAAACAAAAACAAACAAGAGGAACACTTCGATCCTCTGTTTTTCCCTCCTCTGCATCACCTCTTCATTCATTTTAGTGGCATTGGGGGCTGTAATATGTCATTCAGTAGACCCTGATAGGAAATCACAACATGTCCACACGGTTGGGCTTGCCCGGCGGACTGCCTACTTATTTCCAGTTCAAAATAGCCATTTCCAGGTCAGAATATCTCGTGTGACTAGGACTCCATGGCTTTGAATGGCTGCGTAAAGTGTGCGCACGCCCACGTAATCTATGCGCATGCGTGGAGTAGCCACATGCGGTCCTGTACGCATGCGCGGTCCACTCTTTAAAAAGCCGGCACTATTTTGCACTGGTCTCTCCTCTCCCTTCTCTCTCTCCTCTTCTCACTCATGTGTGTGTTTCACACAGGCCTGTCACGTCTCTTCTATCCTATATTAATAAACAGCTCTTCTGTGGATTTGTCATGTTCGGGACATGTTCCTCACGGGGTAAGAGCGCCAAAATAACTAACTAACAGACCCTTTTGTTCAAACAGCTTTACTTGCAAATGCTCATTGTGTAATGAGCTGTTGGTCAGGTTCAAGGCCTCTGACTTCTGGTACACCATCAATACTGGATGCTCACCAAAACTTCTCTTGGGTATCCTGCTGTTGCTCCAGTCATGGAGATTCTGTGGCTATGGTTCCGCAGGACCAGTCCCAGTAGGTCATAGATGGGGTAGATGTTGGGTGGGCCGATTCAAAGCCCTGGATGTGGGCCTGGTTGGTAGCTGAGTTGGTCAATCAGGGCCACTGGGACCAATCTCCTCAGGCAAGGGGTGGAATCAGTTCTATCATGCCCATAGTAAGGGGTAGGGCCAGCTCTGCCAGGGCCAGTGAAAGGAGGGGCGGGCTCAACATGGTCCTTACATTCAACATGCATGCTTTAAATGGGCCCCTTTATTAACTTTGGCAACAGAAATCAGCAAAGACCTCACCTGCAGTAGGACCATGGACCCAGATGTGGCCCTTAGAAACAGGGTGGGCCTGGATTTCACCATGGCCCTGGGTGGTAGCACAGACTGTAGGGCTCTGGCCCCCTTTTGGGTAGCTGTTGCCTTGCTTGCTGACCTTGACCTTGATGTCCTCCCTATGCTGATTCCCTGCCAGTCTCCACCCTCCTGAATGCTTAAGGGAAGTTCCTTGTTTGTGTGTCCTGCATTTGGGTGTTAACAGCTTAAATGTAAGATTGTAAACATCTGTTTCGAAACTTCTGGAACTTCTGCCCTCTGGGGTTCTCACATTGTGCTGTAAGCCTCTATTTAAGGTTTCCTCCTTTCTTCAATAAATGGCATTCGGCATTCTGCTGAGGTGAATGACCCGTTGTCTTTTGTCTCTGTTTTTTGATCCACAGCCCCTCGCTCAGACATGGTGAATGGGTGGTGGTAGTGCAGGCATCATTGCTACAACAGACCACTCAGATCTTTATGGGCTTGGCTGTAGGGTGGTCCCCAGACTCCAATGTGGCCCCAGGTGGCAGACCAGACCCTGGGCATTCACATGGCCTTTGATGGTAACAGAAGCCACGGTCCTGGCCACTCAGATTGACATGGCACTAGTGGCTGCATGGCTCTTGGACATCATCATGGCCACAGGTGGTGGCCCAGCCCTTAGGCAGCTGTGGATCCTTCTGGGGCAACGTGGGCCATGGATATCAACACAGACCCTGAGTACAGTAGCACCACAGACCCAAACATGGTCCTTGGCAGCAGCCCAGGCTCAGAGGCCATCGTGGTCCCATCCACTCAGATTTTTAAGTATGCAGTATGTTCCTGTCGACTATAGTCATGATATTTTATTATAGATCTTGTGGTCATAATCTTTCTAACTAAAATTGTGAATATTTTATCAATATCTTTACAATGGTTTACCCCCTCCCAACTTCTGGTTACTAATATTTTACTCTCTGATTGTATCACTTCAGATTACTTTAATTTTTAGAATTAGACATATAAATGAGTTGTATGGATCATATAGCATTTGTCTTTTTGTGTCTGACTCATTTTATTTACTAAATATTCTCCATGCTTATCTTTAATCTTTGAATTTGTCCAAATGTGAAGCTTGCCTCCTTCTAAGAGGCTGAATCTTATTTCTCAGAACCCATAAACTATGTTTTCTTCATTTATCGATGAATATCTAATTTGGTTTTTATATCTTGGTCTCTGTGTTGACAGAACACAGAGGAGCAAATATCTGTTTCATACACTAATTTCAGTTGTTTTGATGTTTGCCCAAAGGACAAATATAGATTATAAGGTATTTCTATTTTCTATTTGAGTACTGCCCATACTATTTTCAGCAATTGCTGTACCAATCAACATTCTTATCAACACCATATAAAGAGTCTGCCACTGATATTTATCATGTCTTTTTTTTTTTTTTAGATAAAAGCCATCCCACTTTGCCCGAGGTGATATCCTTTGTGTTTTGTGTGCTTTCTCTTGGAAATGTCCATCTTGAAATTGGATCATTTACTTCATTGTCTTGAGCTAGAATTTCTTATGTCTTTAGAATAGACAGATATGGATGAATAGGGGGGTTAGAATGGGAGGATCAAGTAGGGAGGGATTGGGGGTGAGGCAAGGAATATGGGGGTGACAACTAAATTAAGGGCCATTTGAGGGGTAGTATGGAAACTTAGTAGAGTAGGAACTTCCTGAAATATATCCATGTATGAAGGCAATCTCAATGAAATCACCAAATAATGGCAGAGCCAGACCACCAGGTGGCTACCATTTGTCACGAGTTGAAGCTCCTAGGACAGGGATTGGCTTATGTCTTATTGAGTTGTTGGCCGAAGGGAACCCACAAACAACCCGGACTGTTGTCAAGACTATGGGTTACTCTCCACAAACTGACGGTAAGGCCCCATTGCAGAAGACAACACCTGCACAAGTCATTAAACATGGAGCTGGTGTCCACTTAGAGACTACCCGCCATGGGCTAGTGTCTTAGGTACAAGACAGTACTCTGTAAATTACCAAAAATGAAACACACACACCAACCCAGCTATAAACCTTTTGATTTACAATGGTGTCCCATCAGCAAGATATGCTAGGGCAATAGTGTCACAGAGTCTCATGAGAGTACCTAAGCAATATCTGATTTGACTTAAAGTCCACTACACAAGATGGAACCCATACCTGACACTGCTTGGGTGACTAAGAACCTGAGACTAGATAGCCCAGTGACCTAGGGAAAACCCAAATACTACTGGTCTACTAAAAGAACGCATCAATAAAATGACTCCTAATGATATTCTGTCATATTTGTAGATTATGATCTATGATTATAGATCAGTACTTTGCTCAATGATAACCAGAAAAGATCTCACCCATAGCAGATGTGAGAAAATTCAGAGACCCACAGCCAGAGAATGAGACCTCAGAACACTCAGTCCTAAATGGCATGTCTCCATTAAATCCCTCTCCTCAGGGTTCAGGGAAGAGTAGCCATAAAGTGTGTAAGAGTCAGAGTGGATAGAGGACACAAAGAAATAAGGCCCTCTAAATCTAAAACAGGATCATTGTACATATGAGCTCATAGAGACTGAGGCATCAGGCACAGGACCAGATGGGGTCCTAGAGCTAAAAGGAGAAGTGGATGCCCCCATATCTAAGCCAGATGCTATCTACAGTTGATTGCAATTGTAAATTGACTTTTTTTTCCAGGGGAATCTCACTGGGGAAACAAACTACTCTTAAGGGTAGGTTGCATGCCTAGCAGTAGATGGCTAACAGAAAGCAACAGGCTCTTTAGAGGGTCCTTCTCATAATGTCACGTAAGGGCTTCTCCTTTCCCCTACTTTTAAAAAAATGTGGTGTGTGTGTGTGTGTGTGTGTGTGTGTGTGTGTGTGTGTGTGTGTGTATTTTTACCTTACCAGTTTTGCACATATATTTTGGCTTCCAGTTTAGTGTCTTTATGGGATACCTGAGTGTGCAAACCAGTAAGTTTCCATATCTGTATCTGTTTCTTGTGCCTTTGTGAGGGGCTCTTTTTCCTTCTGTTTGTTTTGTCCTATCCTGATGTGTTGGGTTTTGTTTTATCTTATTATATTATATTATTATCCCTTAGAAGCCTGTTTATTTTCTAATGAGAGATAGAAAGGAGGTAGATCTAGTTGGGCAGTGAGGAGGAACTGGGAGGGGAAACTGTAATTGGGATGTGTGAGGAAAAAGTATCTATTTTCAATAAAAGGAAAACAGAAATCTAAAACACTATGATAGAAAATATTCCTCTTGTCTTGGGTATTTGCGTCTTGTCAGATGCATGGCTCATGAGATTTTCTGTTGTTCTGTACATGTCTGTTGCTTTGCTGTTTCTTCCATTGTGCAGAAGCTAGAAGTAGCTGTAATGACCCCTGTCCCCATGTTTGTTATCTGTATCCATTTACCTCCCTCACTTTAGGTTCACACTCTATTAGAGATTACATCTAGAGGGCCTCCTATCTGTGGGGTGTGTGTGTGTGTGTGTGTGTGTGTGTGTGTGTGTGTGTGTGTGTAAACTATTCACATTCTAACACTTCTCTGTTTCCAGAAGTAGCTTATCAAGAAATTACCTGGGAAAATTAAGCTTAAGTCTCAGTGTTTTTATTTTGCTTTTTTTGCTTTTTTCACTAGGTCACAGTACTAAAGCCATATACACTCAAAACCATCTTTCCTCAGGACACTGGTTTCATTGTCTCTAACATTCACTGTGTCTGATAAGTCTTGTGTTAGTATGGTTCTTGTTCCTTCACACATAAAAAGGTTCTGTTCCCTTTATAGAAGCATTTCAAACTGCTTTCTTATTAGTGTCCTGAGGTTCTACAACCATACATTTTCTGTTTCTTTGTATATTTATTTGGTTTGTTTTATGCTCAGTAGACAAATATGGAGGCTGGAGGCTGGGCTCTTCTAATGATAACTAATTTTATGATTTCTCATAATTTTCTCATCCACACATTCATTATTTTCCTATAATTTCTGGAATCAGACTAAATCTTACTTCACTTATGTGTGTACCTTTTTTAAAAATTTACCTTTTGTCAATTTTGAATTTCAACAAGTCAAGAAATACACAAGCACAATTATTTTTTTTGTCTATTTCAACACTGTATTCCTTCATTGATATCTTTTAATTATTTATTTTAATTTCCACAAATAGCAGTTAAATTTTGCGATTCTCCCGTTCTCTTTAGAACAGATGTGCTGTTCTTGTTTTGTGTGCACTCTATGCTGCTCTCCTACTGTGTGATTTGGAGGTACTAATCTATCTTTTTACATTCCTTACTGTGCCTTTGATTCTCTGTTTATTCTTTAAAACATTGAAACTAAGGTGTTATATTCAAGGTATTTCCCGTTAAGTTGATAGTTTTTGATTACCCATGACAAACTGAAGCAAACTCTAGTTCTTTTTGAATTTGTGTCTGTAGCTGGAGTTCACTATCACTCTATGATGTTCGGAAGTAGCAAAGCTGGAGTGGTACAAAACTCCTGAGGGACAGGAGATCTCAGATCCTGAGTGTCAGTTCAATTCTGCCTCATTCAGAGAAAAATACTTTCCACTTTGTGCTTTTCCTACTTTGTTGAGGATTGGGAGTTAAACAATTTGAGAGGCCACTGGCAAAGGAGTGTACTTGTGTGCATGGGTATTAGAAATTTACATATGTTTGTATATATTCAAAATATTTTCACTGATATGAATACATGCTCATAAAAGATTTGGGGGCTGACTATTGACAACAATATATATCTGGTGTGAAATGAATATGACCTAATAGGCTTTGGCTTGTATGATGTCAAGCTAAATAGCTGCAGACATCACATTAAGTCAATAGTTAATTATGTTACTTATATAATTAGATTTAGTGGGTGGACAGCCAAGAATAAATGGAAATTCCTGTTTGTTTTAAAGCAGATTATCTTATGTATGTTGCTGCATTGATACAATTAATAGAAATTAAGTAGAATTAATAGAAGTACTTCTTATGGAGATTCCCTCTAAACAGGATGTTATCCTACTTAATATATTTGAATGCTAAATTCCCTTCTTGTGAGAATAATTTGAACTTCTAAGAAAGCCAGGCCTGTGGTCCCATACCCAGTTGCAAACCAGCAGAATTCTTTTAATGTCTATGCATGACTAGGACACAAGGAATAGTCTGGCTAATTCTCCTTCTATGTGTTCCATAGTTTCTGCTTTAGTGCCACTCAGCTTTGTACAGACACTTTCTATATAGTTACTTTTCTATTGCTGTGATAAGATGCCATGACCAAGGTAAACTGTAAAAGAGTTTCCTTAGGCTAATGGTTTCAGAGGTATAAGAGCCCACAATGACAGAATTGTGGTTGCAGGAGACAGACCTGGTGGCTGGAGCAGGAAGCTGAGAGATCCCATCTGGAACCACAAGCCATAAGCTGGAATCAGGAAGAATGTACTCAAAATGGTAGGGTCTTTAAACTCTCAAGGCCTGCCTCCAGTGACACACTTCCTTCAACAAGGCCACTCCTCCTGAGCCTCACCACCACCTGGGGACCACGTATTCAAATGTCTGAGCCTATGGAGAACATTTTCACCCCAACTACCACGCTCTACAAGGCAGTCTGGAATAATAATTATTATTATATACACAGATTACAAATAATTATGTATTTTGAAACTTTAATGCAATAACTGCTTTGCAGAAATTCTGATAAATTCATTTTAATAAGCTCTAATTCACTGAATAAATGATTTCTCTTACTTACGTGAACAGATCTAAATGCTACTTTTACCCATGTTACCTTCCTCATGCCCTTATCTACAAGCCTCTTAAAAAATGAAAGAGAAGGGCTGTTCTCTCTGTCTCTGTCTCTGTCTCTCTCTCATACTCTTGTAGTGGGTAGTTGTTCCAGCTTTGACCTGGAAGTACTGGCCCTAGTGAGGCTTCTGGTAACTGCCATGCCTACCTATGACCTGCCCCTGATGCAGGGCCAAAATGGGAGCCCTTAAGACCTAAGATCCAGATGTGCCAGCTCTCTTGGTTCCTTGTGATCCTGGATGCTGGATGGTAGACCTAGCAGAGTTCTCCATAGAACACCACTGGATTGCACTTCAGCTCTCCCAGATTCTGTAATTAACCCCTTTACTGGCTGTAAGTTACCCCCAAATAAACCTCCTTTTTAACTACGTGGAGTTGCCTTAATAATAATTTGTCCAATTCCTGACCCCCTCTCTCCACACCACACACACACACCACACACACACCACACACACACACTCATTAATTCTGTCCTGAGTAGGTTAGTTAATTTCTTGGTCCCTGTCATCTAAGTAAAGATAACATCACAGAACTCCTTGGGTATCTGGGACTATTAAATATCATTTCTACCAGTGTCTTCCAGTGAACTGAGAATACAGTACTGTCTTCAAAATACAGTTTTTTCCTAGTCTAACTTTTTACTTTTTCTGTTCAAGTTTTAGACATTCCAGTTGACATTTAGTTAAGCTCTTCAAATTTTTTTTGATCTCTAACTTTTTATACAATTCCTTTAATATCTTAATTCTTAGATAACTTAGAGCCTTCAGAAAAACACAGCCCTACAAGGCTAAGATCTCTTAACTACACTAGACTTGAGGATTCTGTGGAAAATTTTTTCTTTGTAAAATGTGCCAAAATTACTTACATGAACCACAAATTTTTCTCTTTTAGGAACGTTGAATTCATTATAGCCTCCAGTGTGTTAAGGAGAGTATCTCGGGAGACAATTCTTATTATTTCATGGCATCACTAACCAACCCCTGATTTTTTTCTGGGAATAATTTTTCCATTTGCAGATTTTTCATGTCCTTTATGTATCCTCCCAATTTTGTCTGCCTCTTGGCTATTTTTACAGCTCATTAGTGTTTCCATCTGAGGATGGGAAATAGGAATAAAATAAAATGAAACTCAAACTCAGGCACTACCTATGCGACATAAAACGGACCTTCAGGGATGAATGAAAATCCATCTGATTGGCTGTGGGCATCTTAATGATTGAATTCTTCCCACTATTTGATTTCAGACTGTTATCCACACAGAGACAGTCAGCTACTTAAGCTCAATTTTCTTCTTGAAATGGTTGATTGGAACTCATTACCACAACGATATCCATCAGCCAGCTCAGCCATCAGGCTTGTTGAGTGATTGTCTTGATCTTTGACTGGTAGCAATATGTCTGCACAGAGCTTTCAGCCTCGTTCTGTGGGATGTGCTGATTTTCTTGGTCTCGTTCCTCATCTGCTTATTAGGGCTTCCCATCTCTCAGCAACTTCAAATTATACAGAGACCTCTCAGGTGCACACAAAGCCCAGTAGCCAATATATAGTAACTTCAAGGACATAGGAAGATGTAATTCTACTCACTTTTTGGTTAGAACAAAATGTATGTTTAGTTCATATCTTTTTATATCTTCAGATAATCTGTTCTGATCCCAGCTTGATCTCCAAAAATATTCTATTTTTTCTACGAGTTTTCATTGTATTTAGATATAATATTCCTTGTTAAGAGATTGGCTGGTTTTTGAGACCCTCAAAATTTAGTTTATTACAATCAGTCACGTCATCTATAGTTACCTTAGTGTTTTATTTTCTTAAAACCTTCATACTATAGATTTGATTGTGGAATATGGATGCCCATAGAAACCAACAATTATTTCTTTAAATTATTTGTGTGTACACCACTATGTGCATGTTCATGTGTGTATGGGTGCCTAGTCAGCTATGCTGGCTGGCCAATGGGCCCCCAAGGAACCATCTGTTTTCACCTCTTTAGTGCTGGGATCTCAAACACGCATTGAGTGCTGTGCCTGGATTTTCTGCTTTAAATTCTTGTTAGCACAGGAAGTACGAATGGAACATAGTCAGGTAGATGTTCCTAAGTAAGTTACTGCCTGGATTCAAATGCTAAAATCCTGGCTAGAGAGCTTGTCTAGTTTTCAATAAAATATCTAAAGCACCAACATACTGAATACTTTCCTTAATGTCTCTAAGAGTGAGTCAATAGAAATGCCCAATTCCATGGTTAGATTTTCATTGGATATCTCAGTTACCTATTGGCTTAATAGTGTTCCGTCCAGTTTGCAAATGTTATGCAGATTCAAAAAGAAAGGTGCACTTGAGATCTGTAGTAAACATTGGTGTCCTTTTGCTGCAGAAATGGCTCAGTGGTTAAGAGTACTGGAGGCTGTTACAGAGGAACTGGGTTTGGCTTCCAGCAACCATGTGGTATTTACCATCCATAGCTCCAACTCCAGGGATTCCAATGCCTTCTTCTGAACTCCGTGGGCACCAAGGAGCCATGCGATGTGTGCACACATATGATGGCAAAGCAATCACACATAAAATTAATAAATAAAAAATTTAAACACACACACACACACCACACACACACACACACACACACACACACACACACACACACACACAGATACAACTCCTGTCCCCACTAGCTGAAATTGGTACAGTCATCCTCTAAATTGTGGATGGCCCTGGTAAGGAGACATTTAAATTGATGTACAATTGTGAATGATGTTTTCCTTAATAAGGTGAAGTTTTTTTTGTAGCACTTAGACTGAATTCTTTATAACCGAACATACATTCTGACAAAGCAAGGAAAAATGGGACCAAAAAGAAAAAAAAAAGTCAGCAAAGGAGTGGGGAATCTGTGCGAAAACACAGAACAATGGAGCTGTAGTTTCCTATTTTAGTCTCTATGAATATGTTCTGCCCTGAATTAACAGGAGTCCATTCTCAAAAAGTCTGATCTTTTCAAATCCTTCCTTAACACTATTATTATTTTAAAGGAATTGGACTGAAAAGGGAGTGTGTTGTAGGTTGGCACAGTGTAAAATTCATTTCACACCCATTACTGGGTTTCAAGAAACCAGTTCAGATCGGGAAGGGAAAATCCCTGCTTGCATGAGGGGCAATGACCAGGCTTTAGGGTTGGCAGACAAGAACCCATGGTGCAAACTACAGACAGTAGTGAAATGAATTAGCTCTTGCCTCCAATGGTGTGGCATAAGGGTGAGAGTTGAAAAGCCCGTGAGTATGTAGGCAGGGTTGTGGCTTAGAGAGCAAAGAAATTCAGTGTTTTCTGTCCCCAAATAATCATGTCCATGTTACAGAGAAAATGAAAAAAAGGAACAGGAATCACACAATTTCCCCATGTTGAACATTCAGTTGAGATCTTAGGATGCTTAAAAAAAAAACAAAAACCAAAATACGTAGTAATTAGCTGTTTTGTCAGACAGCAGACAGACACTGCAGTGATTATTCGGAGGAGGTGGAGGGAGTCTGCTCTACCGTCAACATGACCTTTATCACTTATTAGGCTGTTTATCTGACTGCTTTAGAAAAGCCATCCCCCACCCCCTGAAACTTGTCTATGATGTGGGTAAATATCTTTGTAGTCTTTATTAGTTGATTTTTGAAGCCCCATTCAGAGTTCTATCTTGATTTTTATAAAGGTCAGTGTTGCTCTACATAGGGTACTTTGTAAATATTTTTGATTTCAAAAGGTCAGATGGAAAGGGAAAATCATCTTTGTGCTGTATGCATCTCATGTATATTATGCGATTTTTGTAATCGTGGCTTTTTCCAACGTACCATATAATTGCTCTTCTTAGCACTGACATTATCCCCTCTTTAGTGTGAATTTTACAGTAATGGCGTTTAAAGGCAAGAAATTACTTTATCTGGCCCATCCATCAGTATACATCTGCCTAGAGGAATCACTGAAATTATAAGACATTTAAAGTTAGGGGGATGTTGAAGATGAAAGCAAATGACTCCATAAAAAGACAACCTAGGCATGTCACAAGGCTTCTTCCAGCGAGGTAATTGGTTAGGTGGGAACAGACCTGAGGGACAAGCAGCCTGATTTCCAGTTGGATGCTCACTGATGGTGTAATCTGTGTATACTGTATAGCAGAGTTTTAGAAAAAAAAATCTTTACAAAAAGTAGTAATTTTAATGCTTTCATCTAATTCATAATTTATTTAATATAATATCTCTCTCTCTCTCTCTCTCTCTCTCTCTCTGTGCATGTATGCATACAAGCAGAACTATAGAGGCCAAAGCTGATATTGGGTGTTGTCCATCAGTCATTTTCCAGCTTTCTAAACTCTTTAAAATTTTTTATTATTTTTAAAAACTTTTATTGGGTTTGTCTTTGGCCACTTCATTCATGTATGAAGTGATATAGTGCATTCTGATGATTATGATCCCTGTCATACTTATTCTCCCATCCCCCTCCCCACTCACATCTTGTCTCTTTCCACAGACAAGATCTCCCACTGAATAGGAAGTTCATTGTTTTGGCTAGGATGGCTGGCCAATAAGGTTCAGGGATCAGCCTGTTTCCCCCAAGGGCTGGAGTTGCAGGTGTTCACTGTCATGGTGGGATTTTTAGGTGGGCTCTGGGGATCCAAACTCAGGCTTTCAGGTTTGTGTGACAGTCGCTTCGTCTGCTAAGCCATCTCCAAGATCCTAAACCTTTATTTTCAGGCTATGGTAAATATAGAATGATATCAAATAGCATGTGTTTGACTTGAGTTATTCATAATAAACACACTAAACAAACAGAATAAAATGTTGACTGTGCTCTAGACTTAGCCTAGGGCATTCCTAAGTTACTTCTTCTTTTACTAACTTTTTTCACATTAGATACATTTTTTTTTTATTCCTGTGACAAAATACTTGGCAAAACCACTTAAAGGAATCAGGGTTTATTCTGGCTCACAGTTGGAGGGACTACAGTTTACCATGGCAAGGAAGACATGGGGAGAGGAGCAGAAGGCAGCTGATCACATTGAACCCACAGATAGCAGGTTAATAGAGAGAAATCAGGCACTCAGTAATCTTTTTATTCATATCTTCCCTCTTTAGTTAATCTAATCTAGAAGTCCCACAAAGATAACCTGGAGGTACTAGTGGTGGTTTGAATGAGAATAAGCCCCATAGGCTCCAATATTTGAAAACTTGGTCCCTAGATGGTGGCACTATGTGGGAAGGACTAGGAGGTGTGGCCTTGTTGGAGGAGATGTGTCACGGGGGATGGGCTGTGAGGTTTCAAAAGATGGGTACCATTCTTAGTCTCTCTTATTCTGCCTTCTACTTTTGGATCAAGATAGAAGTAAGATCTCAGCTGACTTAAGGTTTCTGTTGTTATGGAGACACCATGACCATGGCAACGCTTATAAAGTAAAAACATGTCATTGGAGCTGGCTTGCATTTCCAGAGGTTTAGTCCATCATCATCATGGTGCAGTATGGTGGTGCGTAGGCAGACAGGGTGCTGGAGAAGGAGCTGAGATTTCTACAACTTGACCCAGAGGCAACAGGAAGTGGTCTGAGACATGGGACATGGCTTCATCAAAGGCCACCTCCATGATGACACACTTCCTCCAAGGAGGCCACACCCACTCCAACAAAGCCACACCTCCTAGCGCCACTCCTTGTGAGCTTATGGGGGCCAGTTTCATTCACACCACCATACCAGCAATTCCTGTCACCATGCCTTTACTCTGCCATCACGGACACTAAGTCCCTGAAACTGTGACCCCAATTAAACTTTCTTTTCTAAATCGCCTTGGTGATAGTTTGTTTGTCACAACAATAGGAAATTAACTAGGACAGTAATAATCCCACTCATGCTGTGTGGTGGTGGCACACACCTTTAACTGGGAGGCAGAGGTAGGTGGATCTCTGTGAGTTTGAGGCCAGCCTAGTCTACAGAGGGAGTTCTAGGACAGCAAGGGCTGTTACATAGAGAAACCCTATCTCAAAAAAGAATGAAAAAAAAAAAAGGAATCCCATTCATAAGGGAAGACTCAGCCATCATCACCTATTCACTTTCTAACAGGCTCTCTGTCTAATGCCATCATCCTGGAGAAGAGGACACAAGCATTCTGTAGAGACTGAGTTCATTTTTACATTCTGATGACTTTGCTGGCAGTTCAATGCAAGTGTGTCAGTGGTCCATCATTTCCTTTTCATGAGACAAAGGTCCTAATATGATTGCAGTACAACTGATTCATCTTTTCTGTTAGAGTATTATTTTTTCTGTGTGCTCATTAATTCTATTTTCTTACTTTGAAGCTACAAGATAATTTCCTATGCTATCTTTCAACTGATTTACTGTCATGTGCTAGACTCATTTTTTGTCTTTTTTTAATTAAGAATTTTTTTCATTCACTTTATATACCAATCAAAGACCCCTCTCTTTCCTCTTCCCATCCCCCAACTTCCCCCTCCCAACCCCCTCCCTATCCCCCCCCCCACAAGAAGGCAAGGCCTCCCATGGGGTGGCAAATCCAGTAGAGGCAAGTCCAAGCCCTTTCCCCTGCCTCAAGGCTATACAAGGTGTCCCATCATAGGTAGTGGGCTCCAAAAAGCTCCCTCGTGCACCAGGGACAGATTCTGATCCTACCACCAGCCTCCCCCCAAGCAGATCAAGCTACACAATAGTCTCTCCATGCAGAGGGCCTAGTCCAGTCCCATGTAGGCTCCACAGATGTTGATGTAGATTTCATTTGTTCCCACTAGTTTGGTTTGGTCATCTCTGCAGGTTTCCCCATTCTGACCCTGATGCACTTGCTCATAGAACCCCTCTTCTTTATCTTTGACTGGACTCCTAGAACCTGGTATTTGGCTATGGATCTCTGCATCTGCTTGCATCAGTCATTGGAGAAAAGGTCTGTGATGACAGTTAGGGTATTCACAGATCTGATCACTGGGGTAAGCCACTTCAGTTCAGGCACCCTCTTCACCATTTCTAGTAGTCCAAGTTGGGGTCATTCTTGGGGATTCCTGGCAACTTCCCTAGCACTGGGTTTCTCTATCCCCATGATGTCTCCCTCTATCATGGTATCTTTTTCATTGCTTTCCCTCCCCATCCCTGTTCCAGCTTGACCATCCCATTCCCTTATGTTCTTATCCCCCATCCCCTTGCCCTTCATTGCCCTCCCCTCATGTCCGGTTTACTCATGGAGATTTCATCTATTTCCTCTTCCCAGGTCAATCCATGTGTCCCTCTTTGGGTCTTCCTTGTTAGCTAGCTTCTCTGGAGCTATGGGTTGTAGTCTAATTATCCTTTGCTTTACATCTAGTATCCACTTATGAGTGGGAACATACCATGTTTGTTCTTCTGAGTCTGGGTTACCTCACTCAAATTGAAGACCCTGACATTAACCCACATACCTATGAACATCTGATTTTTGACAAAGAAGCCAAAACTGTACCATGGAAAAAAGAAAGCATCTTCAACAAATGGTGCTGGCATAACTGGATGTCAACATGTAGAAGAGTGCAAATAGATCCATATCTGTCACCATGCACAAAACTCAAGTCCAAGTGGATCAAAGACTTCAATATAAAACCAGTAAAGTTCAGTATCACTGAACCTGATAGAAGAGAAAGTAGGAAGTAGTCTTGAATGCATTGGCACAGGAGACCACTTCCTAAATATAACACTAGTAGCATAGACACTGAGAGCAACAATTAATAAATGGAGTTCCTGGAACTGAGAAGCTTCTGTAAGGCCTAGGACACAGTAAATAAGACAAAACAACAGCTTACAGAATGGGAAATGATGTTCACCAACCCTACATCTGACAGAAGGCTGATTTCCAAAATACATGAAGAACTCAAGAAACTAGACATCAAAATAATGAACAATCCAATTAAAAAATGGGTTTATAGAGCTAAACAGAAAATTATCAGAGGAAGAATTTCAAATGGCGAAAAGATATTTAAGGAAGTGCTCAGCATCAATAGTCATCAGGGAGATGAAAATCAAATCAGCTCTGAGATACCATCTTACACCTGTCAGAATGGCTATGATCAGAAGCACTGCAGACAGCTTATGTTGGAGAGCATGTGGAACAAGGGGAACACTCTTCATAGTTGGTGGGAATGCAAACTTGTACAGCCACTTTGGAAATCAGTGTGGCAGGGTTTCTCAGAAAATTGGGAATCAATCTTCCTCAAGACCCAGCTCAATCATACCTCAGGGACACATGCTCAACTATGTTCACAGCAGCATTATTTGTAATAGCCAGAACCTGGAAACAACCTAGATGCCCCTCAACTGAAGAATGGACAAGAAAATGTGGTGCATATACAATGGAGTACTACTCAGCAGAGAAAAACAATGACATCATGAAATTTGCAGGCAAATGGATGGAACTAACTCATTTTTTCATGTATCTGTCTAGATTTCACTCATTAGTTAGTATTATTTTTTGAGACAAAGTCTTACTATGCAGCCTAGACTTGATTTAAACCTCCTTTGCCTGAGGCTTTGGAATGCTAGGAGTTCAGACATGCATCTACACTGGACAGTTTTATTTTGTATTTATTCTGTAAGGAGTTCTCTGATAATTTCTCAGGGCAAGGAGCTACTCCTCCTGAGAGTCTTAACATTTGAATCCTCCAGTGCCTTGTGTACAGCGTTGTTCTTGAGGCCACTTTGTATTAAATCCCAGCTCTCTGGGCCACATTCAAGTATTGACCCCAAATGTATGTGTAATTTAGGCTCAAGGTTCCTCAGTAGTTGTGCTTTTGCCCACTATCTTCTCAGACAGGATTTTCCATTTCTCAAAGAGAATACACTGAAGGTATATTCCTCATCATAAAATGTAATATATTTCCAAAAGGGGAAAACTCAGTACAGATATAGAGTGTTGATGTAGATATTGAATGTGTCATTGCTTGTGTTTAATGGAAAGATAGTGTTCTTTTACAGCACAAAGAGCCCTTTCAATCCTTCCAGTGGAATTCATTATTATAAAACATGCAATAATGAATTGAAAGTTGAATTCAAAAACTACAAAGACTGACTCTTTCTCCTTTCATGATTTTCTCCTCAGAGGTTACTGGCATAAGAGGAAATGTCTTTAGCTCTTCACCTATTTACTTTGGTCATTATGACATTATTTTCCCTCTTTCCTGCCTAATAACAGAAAGGACAGTGCACCATGCATGATAGAATGATGCACAGTGTGCAATCTTAAACTGGCATTTTCCCAGGTGTGCCCCAAGCAGACCAGGTGATGGCAGAGGCGTCGACATACAGCTGTGCAGTATACATACTCATAGACAAATGTCCAGCCCTCTGTGAACTGTGCACCATGAGACTGATGGTCAGAAGGATCTAGACTTAGCACAGAATAGATAATGAGAGGGAAAAATCAAGAAGAACAGTGCTGGAGTTAATTCATCTTTGCTAAAAGATCTCACTGGAGAAATAACTGGCAAGGAGCACTGTTAAGAGTTGAGCAGGGGACGAAGGCAGAGATTCCTATTTTACTTCTTCTAGGGAAATAATGGCTGAAAGTGAATTGGACAAAAAAAAATCAGTGGAACATTCTTATCTGACTGATCAACTTTCTCCAGAAAGCCACATATCTAAGGTTTTTCAACTTGTTCCTGAAAGGATTTGGGAACACTGGTAGATGTAAGTTACAGACATATGCAAGATGAGAATAAGTACAACTGTACTTTCATTTTCTTTTGGTTTTAATAAAATATTCTTGTACTTCTTAGTTTGTAGATTAGCTTTTTTCCCTATTATAACTCGTATAATTATTAATTTGAACTTCACTGATGTAAACATTGACTCTCTGTCCATGTTAATGAGTCAAATGAAAGTTTTGCTGTTCTATTTAATGTGTAAATATTGGACACCTCATTTATACATTGTCTTAAAAGGAAAATAAATTTGATGTATAATTTTGTAGTGATGGATAAGTTTATTGAATTAGTTCAAGTCTCAGATTTTTATTAGTGGATTGGCCATGTTCAAACTATTAGACCTCAGATTTTATTTTGTATATGCTGTTCAAGGGACGTTGATTAGCCTTCTTTGGTTAGATTAGTTATATGTGCCATGATTGGTGAGCAATAGCCCATTAGATAAGCAGGACACAGGGTTTGCTTCTTTATGCTAGGTCCCAGCAGGTGGGTTAATGAAAGCTGTGGACAACTGCAAGAAGACTAACTTGTGAACCATTTCCCTTTTGACTATCCACAAAGGCTAGGTCCAAGGCTTTTTGCCATTTTTACCTCTTCCTTCTTAGTAAGAAAAATTTCAATCCTGATGGCGGTTAACTTAGCTATTTAGTGGCCCAAAGAATTTAAGACAAAGAGAATATAGAAATCTCTTTGTTCCACAGACATTGATATTCATTCTTTGACCAAAGGCTAAAAGTAATGCATCCTGGAGAGGTAATAACAAATTCAAATATTTAACTCCATGCATATCTTGGTGGAAAGCACTCTTTTCGTGTCCACACATGGTATTTATGATATCACATGTATCAACTTATGTTTGTCAAGTAATAGCTGTCAGGATGTCCAGTCTGAGTGATACTATATGAGAAACATAGCTTAATTTGCCTCACTTTCTATTTGTTTTCAGTTTTAGGGAAAATAAATGTGCTTTTAATATCATTCCATCTCTAAATAACACTTAATACATAACAATTTATGAGCAACCACTTTATATAGGCATTGCTATATGCTTAAAACTCACAAAATCTTGAGTCAAGGCCCCATTTTTATTGAGTTTCTTTGAAATAAGGGAAAGTGCTGGAGTTGAGGTATGAAATTAGGCTTTTTAAAACCTAGAAGAAATCATGTCAAACATAATGCAGTGCAGGCAAACATCAGTGAATAATTAAATATCTATTCTTCCATATATGTAGATATAACCTTCCTAGACTTAAGTATATATATAATTTCTACACATTTCTTTAAATGCTAGTTATATATGTATATTCTCTATGTACTTCTTTGACTCCAGATATTATGAATGTTTTTTGCCATAAATAGATACGTATGTTCCTGTACTTAAGAATTTCAAGGCTTTTTTTCCCTTTCCTTTTCAACAAAATAAATATTTGTTAAATTTGCTTAGCTTTCTGAAAATTTCATGTGGTTCTATTAAGATTAAATTACATAGTATTACTTGAAATTGCCTTAGTTCTAAGAGACTAAGCCCTTGAGCTGATGTAAAAGCAAAGAGTACTAGTGGGATAATGATGTCTGCAACTGTCAGGTTGAGGTCACTGAAGAGCCAGCTCAATCTAGGGCCTCTAGTGACATCACTAGGGTCGACGTCTTTCATGAGGTTGTGCTAAGCTAGCTACCAATAGGACCAGATTTCATACTCTGAAGACAAGCAGCAACCTAAGACAAAGAGACAAATCCTCAAATCCCCCAAAGTTGTTTTCTTTCAGGTCACCACATCCTAGAATTCATTCAATGAATCTGATGTTGTCATATGGCTAGGTTATCCATGACTGGTCAGATTCTTGCTTCTGTAGGCAGGATTGAGGAGATGTGCATTTCTAACAGTACATTTAAAGAGGAGCGTAATTATGTCATATGTGCAAAGTGAATGAGTGGAGAGGTGATTAGGCACAGTGCGCTACACAAAGAAAGATATATGTGACTTTTACGTGTTTATTATACATCATCTGAATTCACAGGAGGACCAATGGTTTCTTGAGGCTGCAGAGTTGGGAAAGATAAAGGAAGATGTTGGCCAAGTGCTACAATGCTTCAGTTCAACATGAGGAATACATGATAAGTATTGGGGTAATGAGCATGTGAACTAGCTTGAATCAATTATTCCACATTGTATACATAAGACCTCATTTTATATCCTAAAAATAGATACTTGTTAATATCTAATAAAATGGATACACTTAGCTTTAAATTGAGAAAGAAAAATAACCTAGCAGGTTTTTTTTTTTTCTCATAAAAAGCAAGAATAGATGCTCCATATTGGAATACAACAGTGATTTCAGTAGCTCTCACATTTTATGAGGGATATTGAATTCCTTTTGGAGAAAAAAAAACTGGTTTTAAGCAGAATCACTGTGGGTAAAAATCTATACATTAATTACTAAGTATTATGGTAGAAGAGTTAAAAATGCCATTTTTAGATCATGTGATGGCTATTATTGATTGTCAACTTGACTACATCTGGAATTAACTAAAACCCCAAAATGGAGGGCATGCCTATGAGAGATTTTTGCTTAATTTGAGGTAGGAAGATTCACTTCTAATCTCGATCTTTGAGGTAGGAACAGGCTTTAATTCAGATCTTTTTGAGCTAGAAAAATACACACTTTTAGTCCAGATCTTGAGTTGGGAAGATACCTTTTTAATCCAGGTCATTCGACCTGGGAAAAATCATTGCTTATCTCAGCCATGCCTTTTATTGGAATCTATATAAGGACATGGACAAAGAAAGCTTTTGCTCTTTGCTTGCTTGCCCTATCCTTGCTAACAAGTTAAATCCTTCACTGGCATTAGAACTTACTTCTTTGAGATTTTGGTGTACACTGAAGACCAGCTGAGACATTCAGCTTCTTGAACTGAGCAACTACTGGATTCTTAGACTTATCTTTCATAGTGGCCATTGCTGGATTATATATTATATATAATATATTATTTATAATGACAGGTTATGTATTCTATAATAATACATTACATATAATATATAATTATAAAATATATATAACTATATATTGAGTTAGCTACACAAATGTGTTATGATTGATAGATAAAATAACATTTTAAATAATTATAACTGTTGACTCAAAAAAAACCCCCAAATCCTAGGATGTAAACTATTGGAAAATAAGAAAGACTACATTGAATTAAAATCTGGTTTAATCCACAGGTCAGAATGTTCAACTAATTCTGAGGCCCTTATTTTAGGAAAGGATACAATGGTTGCGATCCAAAGCATTACTTTTCCTAAAGTATCTTGTAATAATATAACTCCTATGCTAGTCACCGGTCACATATTTCTGAGTTATGAGCTCAGGATAGTTGTCTTTATAGGTCAGTGTCTTCCTGGGCTCTTGGCATGTGTGCAATAGGATTTTACAACTACTCAATACTATTACACTGCACTTTTAACACAAAGTTGTTGGGAAAGAAGTTTAGTTGGAAATGAGTAGTGAAACATTGAGATAAATATGAAGTCTGTTAGCAAAAATGCATAGGGAATCTATGATCTTTCATGGTGCTTCATGGCCACATTAGATGTTCTTTGCATCATTTTTTGCATTGAAAGACATTCTTTTCTTAACTGTGTTACTAATCTTAGAATGTTGATGTCCTGTCGCCCTAGATGATGAAGTACTTTCTTACAAGTTTTTACATATGTTACTCATGTTTCTGGGCCCTTTAGGTGATTGCTTTGTTTTGTCTTGCCATTTCATAGATTTTACCAATGGAAGAAATTTAAACTCATGCCTGAAAAACTCAGTAAAGCAACTGATTAAATATGGGGGAGGGAGATGTGACCTGAGGCTAAGCAATAATCAGAGTCCCTTGACTTGGAATCTATCATGGCTGTGAACATAAGAGTCCATCAGTGTAATGATTCCTTTTGAGGTCTAAGAATAGAGGATTTCCTTAGAAAGAACATGTATTCTGTTCATATTTTAATTGGGTATAAATTTATTGCTCATTCAAATTGAATGAAAGAACTTTTCTTTATGTCCAAGGGCTATAGTTCCCTCAGAGACTTTTAAGTATTAATGACGATTACAGTTCTATTAATATAACCTGATAATGTTAGTCTTGATACAATTACTAGTAAGTATTTATGAAGCTTATTCAATATTCATAGGTTTTTTTTAAGGAATTCTAAGCATTTTTTATGAGTTTTTATAGTCTAAACAGGGATTTGAACCTGTGAGTTTGGTTGCCTATTAGACTTCTCCTTTGAATCTTTTAAAAGCACTTTACCTTTAGCTTCAAGTTCTCTATTCTTCAGTGTTTTCTAGGTTAGCTCTCTATCCACTCAGTTCTTCAACATTGCTTCTGGGAATTGTGCATCACACACCATTTTGTTTGGTATGTTGATGACTGAACAGTGAACTTTGGGGAAATGGTAGTTTCAGGTAGTATTGGTAACACACAAGACAATCTTGTTGCATTAGAAAGAAAGAATGTCACAAAACATTAATGTTCTTATGTTAACAATACCCAGGTGCAAACAGAAAGAGGCTCTGACAGACAAAAGAGAGTAATTAGAACAACAAAGAAAGAAATTGTGATTGAATAAATACCAAATATATTTAAATATGCACAATTATAACTCTTGGAGAATGCCAGAAAATTAAATATTTTGAAAACTCATAAACAGCAAGATCAACCTAATTCTTCTTTGCAATATACCCTGGGCAATGAATGGTAGTTAGCTATCAGATAGGTAATAATAGCCTGTGCATTAAGTTATTCTAGTTAAGAAATATGGAAGAAATTGTGGTTATCACTATCTCACAAACCCTGATACAATAGTGAATCTAGATGATGATCATATTGGTCTCTGTGGTGCTTTGAAAAAAAATGGTCCCCAAAGGGAGTGGCACTATTAGAAGATAAGGCTTTGTTAGGGCAAGTATGGTCTTATTGGAAGAAATGTATGACTGTGCAGGTGGGCTTGATGGGGGTCTCCTTTACTCAAGCTATGCTCAGTGTGGTAGAGAGTTCACTTTTATTGCCTGTGGATCAAGACGTAGAACTCTCAGCTCCTTCTCCAGCATCATGTCTGCCCGCATGCCAACATGTCCCACCATGATGTCTCTTCACAGCCTTAGAAACCCTAACTAAGACAGCCACACACACATACATACACAAATAGAAAGATAGCCAGGCTTACTATAATGCCTTTTGACAGAAAGACACTAAGGTATTGTCAAGTTCTCACCAAAAACAGAGTAGTGGTGGGTAAAAGAGTTTTACTATAATAAAAATTCTAGCCCTAACTACAAACTTAAAATTCAAAGGAAATATTAATGTTTTATATCATACAGTAGGGGTGAAATAAATAAAACCTACAACATGAAACAGTTCACATTACAACCATTTCTGTTTATTGTACAAAGATATTATTACAAGAAAGAAAAAAGGGGAAAACAGAAGCATAAGAAAGTTATAAACTTAAAAAATGAAAAACACAAAAGAACTTCAGTGTCTGATGTCTGGGAATGTAGCTCAGTGGCAGAGCAGTTGCCTAATATGTACCAGGTCTTGAGTTTGACTCCCAAGATCACAACAAATAAGTAAATAAATGAAATTACAGTGTCAGTTTTATTCTGATCCTGACTCCCCCTCATACGTACATAAATAAATAAATGTAATGAGAAATAAAAAGCAATTTTAAGGCATGAAGAAAAGATGTTTCCTCTTGTTATTGATTTGCAATATTGTACTAGAATTGCTGTCTAATACAGTAAGACAAGAAAAGGAAATAAAAGGAATAGAAAGAAATCCTCACTTTAGGTATTACAAAAATCAAATCAGAAAGAATCCATAAAATAACACCTTGAAATAGTAAGTGATATTTCTCTGAAGTTATAAAGTTCCTATGCAGAAATAGTTATTTTCTAATTAGCCACTAATGAAGAGGTAGACTTGAAAATCAGAACCATTGCTATTTACAATGATTACACAATGGACTAAATAGTAAAGTATAAATTCAATGAAATAATACAACATTTACATGAAGAAATTTGTAAAGATCTGGAGAAAGATTTTTTTTGAAACAGTGATTCTGCAGCCTTCAGGAAGCTGACACCCAAGAGAAGAAAAGCCTCCTCACTCAGGAAGCTGCTTCTGCAGAGAATGCAGCGTTCCTTAGTCATGGTGGGGAAACAGTGCTGGTGTTAGTCATCATAAACTCAGGCTGATTCCGAGAAGTAGCATGAAATGAGGCACTGAAAAAAAACACACTGAGGAAATCAGACTGGGTTAGGGAAGCAAAATGAGGTCCTTTGTCTTTCCTGGTCCTCCATACATGGTGGCTCCATTTAATTAGCATCACCAGATTCAACAACAACAAAAAAATACAGTATGCATAACTGGAAAGTAGTATATCACAGAGACTGCAGAGAACAAATATTAAAAGAAACTCTGCCTTGCATGAAGATTAAATATAACTAGATGTTTTCTATTTTGTTGGAGCTCTGACAAATTATTTGTTCAGGGAAAGAGACAAGAAACATTCTAAGGGAAACAGAATCCTAGTTCTCAAAATTTACACACACACACATACACACACACACACACACACACACACACACACACACACACAAAATGTGTGAGTAGGCATCAAAGTAAGTTACCAGAGAAAGACAAAGCCTCAGGGAAAACTATCACAAAGGAATAAAAACTGTGGCTACATTATCAAAAATTAAACAAACAGACAAATTTAAGTTGCAAATGTTGGAAGTCAGGTAATTGCTAGAAAGAAACAGATGATGAGATGTGAGCTGGCAGAACTCCATGAAGAAATGCAAATCAAATAAGAAACCATCACAGAAATAAATACACAATTAAGAGCACAGAGACAATAAGTGCGAGAAATCACACCACGGGCCGTAAATGACACAGATTAGTAAAACATCCTGAATTATGGAAAGGTTGGAAAATGGAGCTATAAAAAGCAGACATAGCAGGTCCACTGTGTGTGCAGAAATGGAGTCCCTGAAAAACACACAAAATTAATGAAACATAGCTAATATTTAATGATAGAGTTTAAGATTAAAATATGAAATAAAAGAACATTTGGGGCCATACATTTAAATGTGTATTAAAAAAGATTTCCTCACAATGTCGAATACGTACAAACCCGATACAATTCTTGAGATTTTCAAAGAAAGATAAAATCCTTAGGTATTAAATATCATAGCAATCATTTGTGGGGGCAAATATTCAAGCCGAGGACCTGAGGCTTGTGAAGCCTGTGAGTTTGTTCTGTGGTTGGGAAGCCATTGATATTCTTCCTCTTTGAAAGGATCCCTCTTTCCCTCTGCCAAGGAACTCCAGTGCTGAGGCTGTGTCCCAACTGCAGAGGCTGAGGCTGTGTCCCCACTGCAGAGGCTGTGTCCTCACTGCAGATGCTGTGTTCCCACTGCAGATGCTGAGTCCTCACTGCAGATGCTGTGTGCTCACTGCAGAGGCTGAGGCTGTGTCCCCACTGCAGAGGCTGAGGCTGTGTCCTCACTCCCGAGATTGAGGCTGTGTCCCCATGCGGAAGCTGTGTCTCCACTGCTGAGGCTGGGTCTCCACTGCTGAGGCAGTGTCCCCACTGCAGAGGCTGTGTCCTCACTGAAGAGGCTGGGTCCCTACAGCAGAGGCTGAGGCTGTGTCCCAATTTCAGAGGCTGAGGCTCTGTCCTCACTGCAGAGGCCGTGTCCCCACTGCAGAGGCTGTGTCCTCACTGCAGAGGCAGTGTCCCCACTGCAGAGATTGTGCTCCCACTGCAGAGATTGAGGTTGTGTTCTTACTGCAGATGCTGTGTCCTCACTGCAGATGCTGTGTCCTCACTGCAGATGCTGTGTCCCTACTGCAGATGCTGTGTCCTCACTGCAGATGCTGTGTCCTCACTGCAGAGGCTGTGTCCCCACTACAGATGCTGGGTCCCCACTGCAAAGGCTGGGTCCCCACTGCAGAGATTGAGGTTGTGTCCTCACTGCAGATGTTGTGTCCTCACTGCAGAGGCTGTGTCCCCACTACAGAGGCTGTGTCCCCACTGCAAAGGCTGGGTCCCCACTGCAGAGATTGTGCCCCCACTGCAGAGATTGAGGTTGTGTTCTTACTGCAGATGCTGTGTCCTCACTGCAGATGCTGTGTCCTCACTGCAGATGCTGTGTCCTCACTGCAGATGCTGTGTCCCCACTGCAAAGGCTGGGTCCCCATTGCAGAGATTGTGCCCCCACTGCAGAGGTTGAGGCTGGGTCCCCACTGCAGAGGCTGAGGTTGTGTTCCTACTGCTGAGGCTGGCTGTCTGCTTTTCTGCAGTCCCCTCTCCACTTTCCAGTAACCTTTCACACCTCCTTCATGAGTATATAAAACTCCCCCATCTGGAATAGTCTTTGTTGCTCCATGATTCTGATTCCCTCTTCACCAGCTCACATAATGATGCCTTCTAGCCCACTGCTAGTCTACCTCTCAAAACTAGTGCTCATTGTTTTAATGGGCTTAAATAACTTAAATGACTCATTTCATATTCTGCTTTCAGAGGGAACCTGATATGTCCTTGCTAATTAAAAGTAATTTGATTCACATAAAGATTCAATCTTATAAATGGTATCTTTTGACAAAGTAAAATTGTAAAAATATAAAGAATAGTAAAATAATTTAAATTTTTATGAAGTACATATTATACTCTAAGAATGTCTCTAGCATAAAGACTTTAAGTGTATATAACAGTTACTATAGAAAAAAATATCAAAGAGCAAGGACAGAATGTTCATAAATCCCAAGCATCGAAAACTCGTCATTCTTAGTGCAGTAACATGCTGGTGGAAATGTACCTTATAATATATTGAAAAGACAATTTTTCACCATCAATATTTCTAAAACATAAATCTTTAGTCCAGAAAACTCACTTTGGAGAATATACTTTTCAAAGTCTATCATACACATGTAAAATCATTTGTACATAAAATTATTAATTTGGAAGAATGAAATAAAAATGCGTAAAATCACCAGATGTCTAACTTTGAGTGACATTTTAACTAGAATTGTCTGTTCAATTATCTTCTCAGCATGCCAGATAAAGGCATTGTGTGTATTTGTGTGTGTGTGTGTGTGCACGTGTGCGTGTGTGTGTGTTGTGGCATGTGTGCACTGTTCCACACCTATACACCTGTGTTGGTCAGAGAACAGTCTTTGGTGTTGGCTCTCACCTTCTACATTGAGGCACGGTCTCCTTGTTTTTCTTCTCTCTATGCCAGGCAGGGTGACCTATAACGCCCAGGCTTCTGCTATCTTCTCTTATCCCTCTGCTGGACTGAGGAGACTAAACACCCAGGCGATATGTCTGTGTTTTGTGAAGATTCTACAGATTGTTACTCCAATCCTTATACCTTCTTGGCACATCTTTTTACACACTGAGCCACAACCCCAGCTACAAAGACAACATTTTTTTTTGAACTTTTTTTTTATTACATTTGTGTTTTAATTTTACACATCAGCCATGGGTTCCCGTGTCCTCTCCCCTCCTGCCCCGACCCCCACCTTCCTCCCAGCCCCTCCCCTCCATTCCCATCTCCTCCAGTGCCAAGACTCCCCTGGGGATTCATTTAAACCTGGTGGATTCAGTACAGGCAGGTCCAGTCCCCTCCTTCCAGGCTGAGCAAAGTGTCCCTGTGTAAGCCCAAGGTTCCAAACAGCCAGCTCATGCACTAAGGACAGGTCTGGGTCCTACTGCCTGGGTGCCTCCCAAACAGTTCAAGCTATTCAATTGTCTCACTTATCCAGAGGACCTGATCCAGCTGGGGGCTCCACAGCCTTTGGCTCATAATTCATGTACTTCCATTCGATTGGCTATTTGTCCCTGTGCCTCTCCAATCTTGGTCTCTTACAGTCCCTCCTCTTTCTCGACAATTGGACTCCTGGAGCCGCACCTGGGGCCTGGCAGAGGATCTCTGCATCCACTTCCATCAATTATTGGATGAGAGTTCCAGCACCACCATTAGGGTGTTTGGCCATCTGATCACCAGACTAGATCAGATCAGGCTTTCTCTCGACCATTGCCAGCAGTCTACAGAGGATGTATCATTGTGGATTTCTGGGGACCTCTCCAGCACTCTGCCTCTTTCTGTTCTCACGTGGTCATCATTTATCATGGTCTGTTATTCCTTGTTCTCCCTTTCTGTTCTTGATCCAGCTGGCATCTCCTGCTCCCCTAAGCTCTCTTTCCCTCGAAACTTGCCCTTCATTACTCCCACTGTCATCTAGGTTGTTCATGTAGATCTCATCCATTTCTCTGTCATTGGGTGATCCCTGTGTCTTTCCTAGGGTCCCGTTTTCTAGGTAGCCTCTCTGGAGTTGTGTAGCAGTCCAGTCATCTTTGTTTTACATCTAGTATCCTCCTATGAGTGAGTACACACCATGGTTGTCCTTCTGAGTCTGGGTTACCTCACTCAGGATGACTTTTTCTAGATCCATCCATTTGCCTGCAAACCTCATGATGTCATTGTTTTTCTCTGCTGAGTAGTACTCCATTGTGTATATGTACCATATTTTCTTTATCCCTTCTTCAGTTGAAGGGCATCTAGGTTGTTTCCAGGTTCAATTATAGTAGTTGAAGGTCTAGCAAGAGCAATAAGACAACTGAAGGAGATCAAGGGGATACAAATTGGTAAGGAAGAAGTCAAACTTTCATTATTTGCAGATAATATGATAGTGTACATAAGCAACCCCCAAAATTCTACCAGGGAACTCCTACAGCTGACAAACACCTTCAGTGAAGTGGCTGGATACAAGATTAACTAAAAAAAAAAAAATCAGTAGCCCTCCTATACACAAATGATAAACAGACTGAGAAAGAAATCAGGGAAACAATACCCTTTATAATAGCTACAAATAATATAAAATACCTTGGGGTAACTCTAAACAAACAGGGGAAAGACTTGAATGACAAAAACTTCAAGTCTTTCAAGAGAGAAATTGAAGAAGATATCAGAAGATGCAAAGATCTCTGATGTTCATGAATCAGTAGGGTTAACATAATAAAAATAGTTATTTACCAAAGGCAGTCTATGGATTCAATGCAATCTTTATCAAAATTCCAACACAGTTTTTTTTCAGACCTTGAAGGAACAGTACTCAACTTCATGTATAGAACAAAAAATTCTACAATATATAAGGCAATTCTGTACATGAAAGAACTTCCAGAGGTATCACTATCACTGATTTCAAGTTGTCTTACAGAGCTATAGTAATAAGAACTGCATAGTATTGGCATAAAAACAGGATAGGTTGATCAATGGAATCATTGAAGACCCAGTCACAAATCCACACACATATAAACATCTGCCTTTTTATAAAGAAGTGAGAAATACACAATGGGAAAAAGAAAGCATCTTCAACAAATGGTGATGGTCTAACTGAATATCAGTAGATAGAAGAATGCAAACTGATCCACATTTATGAGTTTGTTTGTTTGCTTATTTATTTATTTATTCATTTATTCATTGTTTTTACATCCTGATTGCAATTTCTCCTCTTTCATCTCCTTCCAGTCCCTCCCCCGACCTTCTCCCTGCTCCCCAATCTACTCCTTGTTTCTCTTCAGAAAAGGGCAGGCCTCCCATGGGTATCAACCAGCTATGGCATATCAAGTTGCAGTGAGACTAGGCACCTCTTCTAAGGCAGCCCGGAAGTCCAGCTCCCAGAACTGCTCCAGGGTTATAAATAGAATGCCTCAGAGTATTGGTGCTAGAAAGATTTCCTGTGTATAAGAAGACTCACATACATGATCTGAGGGTCATTTTCTTCATCTTCAGCTCTAAATTTGCCACTTCTTTTCAGCTCTAATTCTACTCTACAGCTCTAATTCTTCCTAGTTGTAATACCTTCTAAGTTCTAATTCTTTCTAGTTCCCTTTTGTTCTACACAGCTATATACATATTCAACAAGTGACTTTTTTCCAATAATAAGAAGAGTTACAAAGCTACCTGTGAGGGTCATAGCATATTCCTTGAGTAAGCAATAAGGAGCAGAGCTATTTACCATGGCAACACATAGGCAGGGACATGGTGCTTAGCACTTTCTGGGCAGTGGCCACTGGTCTGTGTTATTAGTCAGACTCTTAGCAAGAGAAGAATTGGCATAGTACTTTAAGTTGCTTTGTGCTAATAACCTTGGTTCTACAATTAGACCTCTGGCAATCCATCCTTGTATATTTTTTTTGGTGGAGGCATTTGCAGAGACATTTAGTTTAGTTTGAAATTGCTCTAAGGTTATGAATGAACTAATTTTCTGTAGCTTGTCTTGGACTGGGAGAAACTGTTGCTTTCTTATGTTAGTCTGAGTAAAGAAACAAAACAGGCTTCTAAATGTCTTATAGTCCTCATGAAACAGTAGATCTAAGTTATGAAGCATATTCTAGTGTATGTTCTATACATAAAAATTATACAGCTTAATGAGAAGTCATCTTCCTGACCATCCCTGGATATATGTGCCCAAAATATTGAGATGTAATTATGAGATAACATATACATAACATATGAGATTATACATTACAGTGCAGATATTTGGGAGATACCACAGCTATTTCTGGACATATGAAATTACAGACAAGAGCAACAGTTTTTAGACTCGGTGGTCCCATAAGCTTGCTTGAATGGAGTTCTTCTCCATCAGACAATTATTCATCTGGTGGGTTGACATCTGAAGTATCAGTTGCTATCTGCTATATTTGTGCCATGGTCTGTCATAGCTCATGACACTTATCTCCTATGAAGGCTGAACTAGGCAACCCCTGAGGAGGCACCCCAAGTAAACATTTTCTTTTATAAGAGTTGCCATGGTCATGGTATCTCTTCACAGCAATAGAAACCCTAACTAAAACAGACCCTGAGAGCCTCTCTATTCCACAACAAGGTTTTGGGAGGCCTTGGTCTTGTGCAGAGATCAGAATGACCGTCAGTTCAGGAGTGTATTAGCGACATCATGCCTGGATGTCGGTTCTCCATGCCACTGTCTGTCTCCATCTCCAAAATTCTTTCTGCCCCTTCTTCAATGTTCCAAAACCCATGGATATGATGCTACTGTTGTTCCATTTAAATGCCTGACATTGAATGGCCATTTACTTTTTTATGTTTTGGCCAGTGTTAAGTCCCTCCTGACACCGCTGCCTACTGCAATAAACAATTATCCAACCAAATCTGACACATGAAATGCATGCGAGAAAATAAATAAAATAAACGTGTCGTCTACAGTGATTCTAGAATATAAGGTAACTTGTGAGACGCTACTTCTGCGTGTAGCTGTGGAGGTGTTTAGAAGAGATTGTCAATAGAAAGCTGAGTGCCCTCAACATGGGAATGGTCATCATCCCATCTGCTGAGCATAAGAATAAGTCAGGAGGTTCTAGAAAGGGAAGATGTGCATGACTGAGTCCAAGAGTGAAGGCATAGACAGAATGCCCATCAGAGATAGTAAGAAATATGAAGCAAAGTTGGAATAACAGGAAACAATTTTGGACTTATGATGTTTGCAGGATTAAAAAAAAGATGTATACACTCCAATTTAAACAGACCATTCTAAAACGTTGAAGCTACTCTTTACATATGTGAAAGAACATATGGTGTTTGACTTTCTGGCATTTAATTACCTTGCTCAATATATTTTTTTACAGTCCCATTCATTTCCTTGCAAATTTCATAATTCCAAATTTTCTTTAGCCTGAACAAAGTTGCGCTGTCTATTCATTATTATTCATTTATGTGTGGATGGACATGTAGGCTGATTTTATTTCCCTGCTTTGGTGAACAGATCAGCAATGTACATGAATGTGCATGCATCTCTGTGGTAGAAAACACATATCAGGCACTTTGGTTGCAGAACACAGAGAAACCATGCTAGAACTGAGCTGGAAGCTTCTTCCCTTAAGGCTAGCTTTCATAGCACAAGAAGGTTTTAGAAATGCATCGTGTGGAGAAAAGTCAGCCGTGAGCTTCTCCAGCATTGGATCTTGCATGCTGCACTAGCAACTGAGTAAGAGATGCTTACTGGCACAATAACGGCATGACTATGATGGGGGTAACCAACTGATTTCTTCTTGGATTTGAGACTTGCCTTAAAGGAAGGACTTCTTGTTTGATAGTGTGAACCTTGCCAAAAGCTCATAGTTGGAGTGGTTGTAGGCTCTAGGAATGAAAATACTAGCTTAGTTTTGTTGAAGGGATAGTTGTCAATTGTCTCATAGATACTGTATTTAAAATGCCCATAGACCAGTGCTGTTGGGAGCCTTGCTCAAAGATGCTGCTCTTTACCCCAGTGGTTAATGCAGATACTCGTGGATGGTCAAGATACCAAAAACAAGTGACTGTTGAGTGCTCACAGTTAACTGAGGCTGCCATATCATCCCCACCCCAAGGCTCAGGGAACATCTGGGGAGGGTGGAGTAGAAGAAACGTAAGAACCAAACAATAGGGAGAAGCATGATGAAATGCTGTCTTACGGGCATGGCACGCTTGTAGCACTTTCATACTTACAACTGCTGCTGTTGCCTGTGTGGGGCTTGCATAGGACTGAGGGAGTGAGTTAGGAAAGGCCCTGCTTGTGATGCCTGGCCCTGCCTGGGGAAGCTAAAAGCAGCCAATGGCTGATGGAAGAGAGGAAATCTTTGTTTTTATGATACAGCTTTTGGTGAGTTGTTCATGCTCCAATGGATAACTCCACTACTCTGGTTAAACCCAGTGGGTCAGAAAGCAGACATGAGCCATGAATGTGGGATGGAGACTTGGTGTGAAAAGGTAGGGGACAATGGAGATGAGAGAAGATTAGTAAAGGACAGAGGGTCGTATGGATAACATACATGCATGAAACTGTCAAATACTAAGTTCATAAAGACATCTTTATAATGAAAAGCAATCTAAAAGGAGAGAAGTGATGCTGTGAGGGAGATAGGAGAACCTAGATTACAGATGTCGTTGAGAACAAGGAATCCAATGGCACGTGCGTTATCATCAAGTGGTGCATATTGGTCATGAAAAAGAAAGATCAAAATATTTCCACTGAAAAGGTTGAAGGCTTTACTGGAAATGACTGAATGAGGGGGTGACATTGATCGTAGTGGGTTGAAAGAAAATGGGAGACAGCAAAATAAAAATAAGGTCCACCTATTTTCTCAACAAAGTGCTCTTCTGTATCCTTTACAGGAATTCTCAGATCTTTGAGAGACACCTTCCTAGTCTTCTCTCAATAGCTCGTCTTATGCTCGGGGTCAAGGAGGTTTAATTTTTTTCAACCAGCAATGCTTTTGTGGCTTCTGGTTTGTACTTTTGAAAAGACTTGTTTGACCTTATAAAGTAAGTCCCTCCCTCCCTTCTTCCCTCTTTCCTTTTATTCTGACTTGAAAATTAAACTATAATTATAACATTTTTGGTCCTTATTTTTAAAATCACATTAATTAGCATGGGTGTCCTTGCAAATGCCACAGAATGGAAGAAGTTAGAGGACAACTTTCCTTCCATTGTGTGGATCGCAAGTGCCTTAATCCACTGAGCCATCTCATGGGCTCTGAAGTACAATTACTTGAAATAAATACCTTTTCCTTTTCCAATTTCTCAAGCACTCAGTGTTCTTACACTTTTACACCTCTTGGTTGGTTTCATTCCCACTGGCAAGGATAGGGGCTCATCCAGCTGCCACCTGGGTTTCTGCCACCAACCTATGAGGTTCCAGTCCCCAGGTCATTGGTAGAGTAGAGGTTATTGTCATTTCCTGAGAGGAAGCACAACGGAACCTTTCTTTGCCAGGTCCCCACAGGCTGCTGATCTTCAAATGCTGATCCTCAAGAGACTCTGTGACAAATAGCACCTCAGAATCCTATTTATTTAAACCAAACTCATATCCATCTTTACTTGGATAATATCAGCGCAAGGTGTTTCTTCCTCACTAAGTTTCAAGCATAAGTCAACAGAATCATACATTTGTTTTGTTCTTCATGAGATCACATCATTTATTCTCTGTACTGCAGCATCCCTCCTTTCCAAGAAAAATCTCACCATGTGAATAGCAACTTGGCAAGCCCAGACAGAAAGGTCTGTGCCAACAGCTAGCATATGCACTATAAAGAAATGCATACAAACATGACTCCAGGCCTGCAAATTGTTGAAGTGAAAGACATTTGTGAAGGAAATTGTATAGGAAAGTCATATAAAAACTGTATCAGCTAGTGATTGCTGTATAACAAACCACACCAAAACTTAGTGGTTCTAAACAAGACCCATTTACTTGCTTAGGAGCAATTAGACTGTTGCTCAGCTATGTGGGTAGGCCATCTGTTCTTTTCTTCTGAGATCCTTCATATGGCTGCAGGCACCAGCAGTGACTCTGCTTCTCTGCGTCTGTACCATCTCTCTGCTTCAGGCCCCAGTGAGGCCTTTTAGAACTCTGCAGCTTCCGTAACCCCTTTGTAGCCATTCTATAATATATTTGTATGTGTGTGCACGTATGTATATATCTGTATAGTGTGTAGTATGTGATCTGAAAGTGTTAATAATTAAGACTGAAACAAAAGAATCAGTGATTGCAAATAGTCAAGGTATCAAGTGCTATTGATACTAATTGTTAAACAATATGGCTTATGAATTTAATGTTATTCAGTAAATTCTGACATTGTGTAAAGACTAAAATCTCTCCTAAATACTATCTGCAGACTAAGATCGAACATATCTATATTATCCTTTATTATTTGGAGTCCACAGAGGGTAGAGGCCATATTTAGATGGTAGAAATATTAGCAGAAATAATAATAAAACTATGTTACTGTAGGTACTAGTTGCTGACTCTACTATGGTTTATTACCTGTAATTGTGCTGTCTAATTAACCTTCATAGCACTTCATAGGAAAGTGTTACTGTTGTTCCTGGTCAAAAGTTGAGAAAAACCTAGCCTTGTAGAAACCCATGGAGTAGCTTAAGTTGTCTGTGATGGGGAAAGGTGAAATTAAACACCAAGTGTGCCCAGCTCCTAAGCCCATCCTGTTGACCACTGTGTTATCCTACAATGCCATAGATGAGGACAAGTACAGAGACACAGCTGGGCTTGTGCAAATAGGTGGCAACATCTGCACACCAATGTATCACAGTTTTTTCCTGCACTTTTGCCCATTTTTTCCTATGGCTATAACTTAGATTTTGCAGGTAGTGAAAGTGTCCAGAGTGATTTATTTTCATCTCAGTTCCAACACATCTGGGCAATTTCATCAGTCTATGAGGAAAACTGATTGTTGTTTTTGTTTTGATTTGGTTTATTTAAAAGCAAAACCCAACCAACAACAACATGGCTTGCCACGTAAAACTATATAAGTTTTTTTTGCCTGGGGATATCTCCTTTGGCAGACAACCCAACCCTTTTGCAGGGTCCAATTCCCATCTGCTCAGTAGTTGAGATTAATGATGTAGGAAGGGTTTGAACACTCTGGCTGGCACAATGGGCAATTTAACAGCAACACTGTGCAAATCAATCCACCTTACATCTCACGTCTTGCAGAAAAAAGAGAAAGGGGAAATAAGTGGAAAAGGAGAGGGAAAAAAGAAACGTTTATTTCATTACAGAGAGCTGTAGATGATTTCTTTACTTGCCTTTTGTATTTATCTTCTTGTTTATCCTTAAACAACAAGTGTGCGTGAGCAGAAAACCTCTGCTGTAATATACCTCCTATTGGTGAAGATTTAGATATAACATAACCAACACCTTTCATAGACAAAAACCCAGCTTGAAATGAGGGAAGGTCCTCTACGAAGATGACTTCTGGACAGGGAAATACTGACAACTCTCACTTTTAGGAGCAGGAGGGGGTAAGGTGGGTTCTAGCACTCCAGGATTCTGACAGTGCATCTGTGTTGCTGGACTAAGGAAAGAAGAACCATATGACACAGAATTCCTTAAATATTCTCAAGCATCATGAAAAGCTGAAACAGGCAATGCAGTGTGACTTCTGATTGGTCTTAATAATAAAAACCCGGAGTCAGATATAGGGGTAAATGATGAAAGATCAGAGAAGTAAAGTAGCCAGCCAAAGTCACCTTTTACCTCCAGGACTTCTCAGACCAAAAATGGTGAGCTCCTGTCTCCTCCCGATTTATATTCCTCTCTCTGCCCAGCCATATCACTTCCTGTCTCCACCTCCCGAGTGCCAGGATTAAAGGCATGTGCCTCCCAAATACTGGGATTAAAGGTGTGGGATTCCACTGCCTGATTCTCTTTCTCTTTGAGACTGGATCGATCTCATGTAGCCCACGGTGGCTTTGAAATCCTGATCTTCCTGCTCTGACTCCTATGTGCTGGAATTAAAAGTGTGGTACCACTGCTTGGCCTCTATGATTAACTAGTGGCTAGCTCTGCGTTCTGATCTCCAGGCAAGCTTTATTGGTTAGAGCACAAACAAAAAAAAAATCACCACAGGGCAAAGAATGCAGAACTGTCCCTAGATGTCCCTGAACTAGATTTGGATCTTGGACATTTTGAAGACTTTCTCAAACTACCGAAGCTCTTCACTATATTCACACAACCATAAGAACGGGCAGGTGAAAATGGCCTATATTTATGACAGCTGCCATGACTGTGGCGCCCTTGCTGTAGGAGAAGCTGGTGGTTGTACTCTGGCCTCTCTTCCCTCCTCATCCACAGTGGTATGAAGTTGATTCACCTGGCTTATGGCTTGCAAGAGTGTAGGTCGTACTTCATTCCTCCTGCGACAGCCTAAAATTCTGCTGGCAATAAAAATTCAGATGGAGAGAGGCAGAATCATTCTGGATCAGTTCCTAAAAGGGTTCCTGGTAAGATGCTCTCCTTGCTTCCTTGTTTGGATTTTCCTCAGTTTTGCTTCCTGGAGTGTGGGCACAATAGTGGCCACACCTGCAGTTATATCCTGTTGTAAGGACCAGAATTCACACTGTGAGTTCAAATTTTAAGGGAGAAGATACCAGCGTTGAGGAGCATCATACCACATAATCTTCAAAGACTGGTGGTAGAGAAATGAGAAGGAACCTGGGGTCCTGGGGACTATATGACAGAGCTGTCATACCTGCCCGTCATGAAATACTACCCCACAAAGAGAAAGGTGTCTTTCAGAGTTAAACCATTGCTGTTTTGAGTTTCTTTGACTTTTATCTAAATCTAGTCCTAGATGACATGTTTAGGAATGAAATTAACAGGAAATATAAAACATCTGTGCAAAGCAAGCTTTATTTAGTGATAGACATAAATCAACACTGGAATTAGCAGAAAATCATGTTAATTTTCTAGTTGAGAAGATTCGATAGTATAAAAATATAAATTTTTCCAGAATGAACATGTAAATTCCTTGCAAACACAAGTAAAATTTACAAAAAAAACCTTTCTTAATAAATCTTAAGAGATGCATATGTTAAGATGGCTCAGCTGGTAAAGGTCCATGCTATACAGGCCTGATGACGTGATTTCAAGTCCACTTCAAGGAGGGAGGAAAGAATCCACTCTACAGAGTTGCTTAGGCACACCTTGGCATGTGTACCCACACATGCACTGTACACAAAAAACCCCACTCAATAATAATAATAATAATAATAAATTCATCTGCAAGATTAATTTACATATATAAACACCTCAAAATGTGAGAAAAAAAATCATGAATAGAGATTATTTTAAAATATTAAAATGCATGGATTAAAATAATGTACTGTCACTAAAAATCCAATGTAGATCAATGAAACAAAAATGTAAAATATATATGAATATGTATAGTCACATGTATATGTATACAGATAAGCATGCCTATATACATGCTTGATGAATATAAACATACACATAAACATATAATTGTGTAAAGGTAAAGATATATAGATGTAAATATGTGTTTAATATTTTTCTTTTTTTTCATTTTTTTGGGACCGGGTCTGTCTGTGTAACAGCTCTAGCTGTCTTGGAACTCGCTTTGTAGACCAGGCTGGCCTCAAACTCACAGAGATCCGCCTGGCTCTGCCTCCCAAGGCTGGGATTAAAGGCTTGAGCCACCCCTGCCTGGCTGTGTTTAATATTTTTTTCCTGTATTTTTTTTTTTTTTTAACTAATAAATTGTTTCATTCATTTTATACACCAATCAAGGATCCCCCTTGTAGTGGGTAGCCATCCCAGCCTTGACCGGGAAGTTCCAACCCCCATTGAGGCTTTGGTAATGTTCATGCCCACAAGGTGGGGCTGAGGTAGGAGGCTGAAGACCCAGGATCGAGAGGAGAGGCCTGGCTTGGTTCTGGGACCCTGGACGCTGGAGGTAGACCAAGCAGAGTTCTCCAGAGAACACTGCCGGACTGCGTCATACCTTTCCCAGACCCTGCAACCTATCCCTTCATTTGTAAGTTACCCCCCAAAATAAACCTCCCTTTTAACTACGTGGCCTTAATAATTTCATCAATACCCCCTCTTTCCTTCTCCCACCCCCAGCCTCCCTCCTTCCAACCCATCCTTCACTCCCCACTACACGAAGGCAAGATCTCATCTATTTCCCCTTCCTAGGGTGATCCATATATCCCTCTTTTGATCTCCGGAGTTGTGGGTTGTCTGGTTATCCTTTGCTTTACTTCTAGTATCCACTTATGAGTGGGTACATACCATCTTTGTTCTTCTGAGTCTGGGTCCTGAGTGTGTTTAGTATTTTTATAACAGTGTTTAGTTGAGGCAATTAGGTAGACTATTAGGAAAAATGTGATTTGGTATTTCTTTCATGTAAGTTTCAAAAATATGTTCCTACTAGGATAGACATCTACATGTAAAGTAAATCTAAAACACAATGATAGTGTGATATAGAAAATGATTTAAAAGTGTCCTGGGTTAGAAGACTTCTTCTAAACAATTCTTAGGCTTTACTTATATACTGCTGTTTTGTATTTAAGGAAGTTTTGGAAGAATCTAGAAGCTCTTAAGGCTTCAAAATATCTAAATTAAAAAAATTAATTGGGGTCTGGAGATAGTTCAGCGGTTAAGAGCAATTGTTTCTTTTAAAGAGGACTCAGGTTTGAGTCCCAGCATTCACATGGTGCATCACAAACAATTGTAACTCCAGTTGAAGGGGTACAATGTCCTCTTCTTGCTTCTGCAGGCACCAAACACACACATGGGTCATGCATATATACCTGGAGACTAAACATTCAGACACATAATAAAGAAATCACTAATAGAAGATTATTTAGCTGTTTTTAGTAGTACCATAAAATAATGGTCTTTGTAACATGAATCTTAACAGGTCTTATTAATAAAAACAAACCTGGAGCCAGGTATTAGGGTGAACACTGAAATATCAGAGAAACAGAACAGGCCACAGACAACCTCACCTCACCAACTTCTCAGCCAATCCTGTTTCTTCAAATTGGAAGCCTCTGTGTCCTCACCCAGAATGAATCTCAGCTGAACTGCTGCTAAAAGTTAAAAAACTTAACCAGCTCTAGTTCCTGATCCTCACGCCTTATATACCTCTCTGTTTCCTGCCATCACTTCCTGGGATTAAAGGCGTGTGTCACCATGCCTAGCTGTTTCCAGTGTGGCTTTGAACTCACAGAGATCCAGACAGATCTCTGCCTCCAGAATGCTAGGATTAAAGGTGTGTGTGCCACCATTTTCTGGCCTCTGTATCCAGTGGCTGCTCTGTTCTCTTACCTCAGATAAGTTCATTAGGGTGCACAATATATTGGGGACACAATACCACCGGTCTTTCTTCTTTTGTCTACTATGTCAAACTTGTGATCATTTATTGACATGTTTGCCACCTGTTTTTCATAACTGTACAAATGTTTTATCCTACTTAGTGTGAAGTGCTAGCACCGTCAAAAGATACCCACTATCTTGAGTAAACATGGATGCCAATAATTCAAAAGGGAACTGGGGGTTGATGATTTAGCTCAGTGGTAGAGTGCTTGCCTAGCAAGCACAAGGCCCTGGGTTCGATCTTCAGCTCAAAAAAAAAAAAAGGAACTGGGCATTCAAATGGTTGATACTTTCTCTGTGAGTCTGGAACAACTGCTTTGGAATGGAAATGTGACTAAGCAGAAGTCCTGAGGACCCTGACTCCTGTCTGCCAATGGTGTGAAATGGGCAGCTTCCTTCACCTTACTGGACAAATAGTGAAGTTTATGGATTGGTTGCATGTAGTTAACTTTCACTGAACATTGTATGTTCTTCTCAATAAATGTTCCAATGGGTCATGGAGAATTAGAGGCACAGGCATAGTTCCTAAATTTTCTTTTTTTTTGCTCATTTATAGAAGCAATGATTTACAAATTATATTTGGTTAAATGATCACAAAATAATCTAGTGTAAGATTGCCTCAAATCTCCTGAAATGTACTTGCAAACAGAAAGTTCCAAAACTGTATATATCCAAGTTAATCACAAATGTCAGTTACTGAAAATCTATGCTGTCTCAGAATTAAGTAAATATAAGGGGGGATATTTAAGATGACTGTAAATAAAACTCAGCAGAATCAAAGAAGCCAGAACCAACTATGGAAATACAAATATGTGTTAGCATGTTTTACAGTTTGAAGGGACTTCAGATTAGCCATATGTCTATTTCCCTTTTAAAAATATTTTTTTAACTATTCATATTTTGTAGTTTTATAGTATATACTATACACAGTACAGATACTATATGTATAATTTATAGTATATATAGTATCTTTATAGGAAAGAATAAATAGGGGCTGGAAAAAATGGCCCAGCAGTTACGAGCAGTGTCTGCCTTTCCAGAAGACACAGGTTTTACTCCCAGCATCCAATGGCAGTTTACAACCATCTGTAGCTCCAGTTCCAGAGACTCTGGTGCCCTTTTCTGGACTCTATGAGCACTGCACACACGTGGTGGTGCCCAGACACACATGCAGACAAAACATTTATGCACATAAAAATAAGTCTTTAAAATATAAGTAAGTGCAATTCCTGGTAAAGATCACATGTCTGAGGTGTATTTGAATAGTTTTCCAACTCAGGAGACACTGTTATTTCCATCTGATCAAAAGCAGCACTTATGAGTCTACCCTGCTACGCTGCAAGGCGTTTTGCCCTGGGCTCACTTTACTTAGGCTGCCCTTATGATCCCTCCATAGGACACTGTGATATAGAGACACACATGCAGAGACACACACCGGGCTTCATTAATTTTATTTGTTTACTTTGGTGAAAGCTCCAGTCATGGATGGCATCCAAACAGCTTCTTCTCTTTCTGGGTCAAGGTACAAAATGACAAATGGAGTGTGATGTTACTGGAAGGAATTCTGAGTCACTTCTGTTTGTGTCCTGCAACCTAAGAGTCAGGCCCTGGAAAAAGGTATCCATGCCACTGTCTACACAGGAGTCAGGCCCTGGAAAAAGGTATCCATGCCATTGTCTACACAAGAGTAAAGCCCTGGAAAAAGGTATCCATGCCACTGTCTATACAAGAGTCAGGTCCTGGAAAAAGGTATCCATACCATTGTCTACACAAGAATCAGGCCCTGGAAAAAGGTATCCATGCAACTGTCTACACAAGAGTCAGGCCCTGGACAAAGGTATCCATGCCACTGTCTACACAGGACTCAGGCCCAGCAAAGGCCCTGGCCAGGTCTCTATGCTACCGTCTACACATGAGGTCTTGCATGCAGTTAAATGGGAAAATGTGTCGTTCAAAGTCAATCCTGAGACAATTTGTAGGGAAGTGGGTGTGTGTGAGCAGTATGAATGTGTGAGGGAGACAACTGTACCCCAAATTCTCATGTTTTTAAACTAAGAGGAATACACTAAAGATACTTTTTATTGTTGTGGAGAAATCCCTTCTGACTGCCCTAACTTTATAAATAGATACATTTGATTCAGGTCTTCGGAATCATCTGATTGGTTAGTACATCGTGTCTTATGTTATAAGCACCAGGACTTTACTTACACAGGGGCAGACAAGAAAGTAAGCTAAATGACAGGATGATGAAGTTACTCATATTCTGGGGGTCCTGAAACACCTTCCAGTGCTACCTAATTGTAAACATGTCCCTTTCCTGTTAAATCAATGAATGCTTGGGGGCCAGCTCCATGTATTCAAATCCCATCTTCATGTTTTTCTAGCTAAATGACCACAAACTATGTCCCTAGGCTGCTGAGACAAAGGGAGAAAATCTATTTAAATAACACACAGAAAAGCCTGACCCTAGTAATACTACCGCTGTGTTCTCAAGTGTCAATGATGTTGCAAACCACTGTCAGAGTGCTCAGGTTAGCCTCGGTGAATTTCTCCCTTGTCATTGTGAATAGATTGAAGCTATTACCTGGAACTCTGGTGAGATGGGACAAAGATGAGACATAATCCACTGTAGCATTATAATAAAAACAAGATCATGCCCAGTCCTTTTTCAACTCAGTGTTCTGAACTTAAGTTCCTCCGCTCTAAACCCTATCTTTGGTGTCAGTTCAGACTGAGTGGTTCCCTTTGGCATGACAACCACTGACACACCGGGATGTAAGCAACAAAGAAATGAAGGTAGGTGACGTGACATGGCATCAGGAAGTAATCTGTATGTTTTTTTTTTTTTTTTGTCATATTTGTTTACTCAGTGCTTGTAATGTTTTATGAGCTGGAGAGAAAACAACACCCTGGACGTACAAATGGTGAACGAAGCCTTGAGCTCCAGGAGAAGCCTTGAGCTCCAGTGGTCCCTGACTGCTGAAGCTCTCGTGAATGCTTCTGAAACTGAGTGTCCTTGCATATCTCAGTGAGTAGTTCATTGTTGGTTACTTCTTCGCAGAGTATGAGTTTACCCTCCGATGAGGTTATAAGGTCATGGAGGGAAAAGACCTTACTGTCTAGAACTTGTGTTCTCCCAAACACCCTTCACAGGAGGACAGTTTTTAAATGTGTCTATTTAGTGAGCAGGAAGTGACTGTTGAGGAGGAGGGCAGGGACGACCCAGGAGATTCATCCCAAAGCTTCATGCTCCATGCAACTGCTCTACTTAGAGGATATGCTTACTTGGAATTTGTGTTTGTGGAGAGGCTGACCAAATTTGCAATGGTGAGAACCTTAATAACAGGAACCACAGGCCTCCTAACTGTGCAACAGTCTTGTGCCCAAAGGAGATGCTTAAAGGCTCTCTCATGCGCCTTCATTTTCTCATATTTATAAGACTCAGGTGCTAGGAAATGCCATGGTGACAGGGAGCTCAGGGGGCCATCTGTCCTACCCAATAAACAAGTTACATATCACTTTCTCAGCTCCAGTGTCCATTCCAGAATGTCCCACTTTACCAATCCAGTGATCTATGGTCACTCTCTACAAGCAACAGACAGATGGGCAGCTTAAAAAGGAAGCCTGTCCTGAGGAATTAAAATCAAGATTTTATAGTACAATAAAGCCCAAGCCCATATCTTCTTCCCCCATAAAACTTGCAGGAAGAAGACAGAATTTAATTAAGAGGCCATTACTCAGGAATTACGTATTCTGTTTTTCAACTTGTTTCCAAAGTTCTGTCTTTCAGTTTTCACATCAGAACAAAGAAAGATGAGGAGACAGAAAAGAAGAAATAGGGGTTAAGAGACAGGACTGAGGGTCTGGGGAAATTGTCACAGGAAAAGGCACGTGTATATGAATGTGCCCACAGAAGCTGTATTTAGCAGCTGTTGTGCGTCTGATGTGGGTGCTGGACTGATTTTTGGTCCCATAGGAGAGCAAATAAGTACTGCCGAGCCATCTCTCCAGCTCAGCGAGGCACATTTTGAAGGAACTTTCTAATGATTTAAGTCTGTTTTCAATCTCAATGTGCATTAGAGGGGTCACATTAGAGGGCTGGATTTATAGTTTGGTAATTGACACAATGTCCGTTTCCTGGTTCTACTACTTGACCAACCGTTTTAATGAAGTGAAATTACTCTACTTTTACAGTTCAGGCTGAGGTACTGTAACATCATAGGCTGAGGGGTGTGAACAAAAGAATTATGTTTTCCCATTTCTGAAAGCCGATTCAACATTTAAGGATAGGCACAGGCGACATTTGTTAAGGACTCCCCTGGCTTCTTCACATGCACTGGACAGAAAGAAGAACAGAGTTTTCTATGGCATCGGCTACAGGGGCGCTAACTCCATTCAGGAGGGCATATGAAGTAATTACTCTTGAAGGTCTGCAACTCCAGCCCCTGCCACATGGACTAGGCTTCATGATAGGAATTTTGGAGAGACATAAATATCCACTGGAGAGACAATAATATCATTGTGATTCCAAGTTTCCCCATCTGTATAATGGAGATGCCAACATTACAAGTCCCAGTAAAATAACATAGATGGAACACTTGCTCATTGCAGGCCTGATGTCTAGCAGCTGTTGACACCTTAAGGTTCGTTCTCAAGGCTGTGCTTTGTACCGACTGTGGGAGACAAGGAAGGGACCATCTGCAAAGTGCAAATCGACCTTCTTCCTCAGAGTATGCTGTCTGAGGCAAAAACTTCATTGTGGCAAAATGAAACCAAACTATTTTTATAACAGCCTTGAGATGTGTTATTCATTTAAAGGATATGATATTTGTCATATCTTCACTGAAGGGTATTCTCCTTGCCAAATCAGTCTGAGAACATTTTTTATCACCTGGAGAAAAAAACCCAAACTATGTGATTTCTCTCAGTTTTATGCTTCTGGAATAGCCTCAGAATTTTTCTTTATAAATAATTATCAGATGCATAATATAAAAATAGAAAAAAGGTAAGCTTATGGAATTTTATAGTATCCTACCTAAAGTGAATTCTACCTACAAATTCTGCCACATTACCTGGTGTACATCCTACACTGAGCCTATCACACGGTGAATGTTTCACAATTTTTTTGTTTACTCACTTGGTATTTATATCCAATTCTTAGAAGTTTATTTAAAGAGATCAAGACATTTTTCCAAACCTTATAGGAGGACATTAGACCTCACTAGAAGCAATAATCATTTGTTAAATAATAAGTTACAGCATTTATAGTGGAGATGTGTGGACAGATTTTTTTTTCATACACAGAAATGACAAAGATATAAACTAAAGAACATTTTTTTTCTTGTTTTGAGTTCTGAGAAAAAAATCTTACTCTGTAACCCGGGCTGGCTGTGACTGGAGGCAATCCTTCTGCTTCGGCCTCTCGTGCCTTGTAACAACAGCCGTGAGCTACCACACCTGGCTACAGTGCCTCGTTTAAGCATCTCATGTCAGTCTATGTCAACAGTCCTCATCCCTCAGCATTTGCCCTGTGGGCTTCATTCTAGCCCCATGCATTCTTGGTCCAGAGCTGACTGCAGGTTCCCACGTTTCTGATAGACAGTAGAATTGCTCTTTTCACTAGGACTGGGATCACACTAAGACAGTCCCAATCATTCTCCCCTCAAAGCCACAGCTTTCCTTTCTCCCAATATATTTTCTCAGCTGTAGGAAAAACTACTGTACTTTTTTTTTGTCCTGTACTGGGACTGAACTTTTATAGTCCTTAGCAGATTAGTAGGTTGACTGATGAAAGTAATATACTAGAGTTATTGTCAGTAGACAGTTACCAAAGAACGAGAGCAGAGAAGAGGCAAGTATCTGTCATTCCTATCTTAGACCTACCTTAGTTTGGACATGACCTGTCAGGGGTCAGATAGGAAAAGGGGATGAATGACGAGATTCGGGGTTGTCACACACTGAAAATGTGGTCTGGACAGCTGCTTGTCTTAGGGAACTTTTGCAGATATATAATTGAGAATAAACTTAATTATTCATTCCCTTTAGTCTTTCCTACTCTTCAAATCCAACAGAAGTTTTGAGTTAGGAAATGACCATGTCAATAAAATGATGAAAGCTCAGAAAAACATTTTATCTCATGTTTAAGGTCAACACAGGCAGTCTCCTCTTTCTTCACCTCCTCATTACTTCTCTTAAATTGGGAGTTTCACGCAGCAGGACTTCATTACTATCCAGCGGTCAATCAGGTAGCTCATTTGGGAAAGGTTTCTAGAGAAGGATGCACTCGTCCTGCTTGCTCTCTTCCCTGCTATGGCACCAAAGCACACTAATTAACATCCCCTTATTTTAGAAGTCAGATCACAGAAGGTGTTGGTTAGTGAAGTCCTGATTATCTAAAGTTGTTCCGCTAATGAAAAAAAGTTTAGGCAAAAATAGAATGCCCTAAATATGAGCAGAGTAAAAAAGTAGGAAAGCAAACAGGAAACCGATGCATGTGAGATGAACAAAGGAATAAGTGGTTAGGAGAGAAGGGAGCTGATGTCCTGTTCGATCCTATCGTTAACTTGACATAACCTTGACGCACCAAGAACAGGGAACCTCAGCTGGACTGCTTCTATCACACTGGCTGGTGGGCATGTTTATGGGCTGTTACTTTGAATAATGATTGATTTGGAAGTGTTCAGCTCACTGTGTGCAGTACTATCTGCAATCAGGTGTCCTGGGCTGTATAATAAAGTTAGTTAACCATGACACTGCCAGCTAGTGAAAAAGCAATTGGCATTCCCCTGCTTCAAGGCCCTGCCTTGGGTTTTTGCCTTGATCTCTGTCAGTGATGGACTGTGACCTGGAAGTATAAGGTAAAATAAACCTTTGCCCCCCCCTCCCCAATTTGCTTTTAGTCAGAATGTTTCATTAAGCAACAGAAAACCAAATTATGACAGAAAGAGAAATCAGTCCCCCAAATTTCATTAAGTTGACCCCAGTTGTTAATGGAGCATCTTCTGAACATGTTCTCTTTTTACTTTTTAAAAATTATTTTTAATGTTTTGAGATTATAATTACAACAATTTTTATTCCTTGTTCTTCTCCAAGCCCCACCTATATACCCCTCTTTACTCTCCATAAAATTTATGACTTCTTTTTTCATTAATTATGTTACACACATACATGTGATTCAGATTAAAAAATGGGTTTAAGGTAAAAGTGTGTTTCTTACTCTAAACAAATGGGGGACATTGACGCAATGCTCAGACTAGAAAATGCAAAGTCTGGGCCACAGGAATGAGAGGATCAAGCTGGTTGGGGGAGAGCAGAGGGTATCAGGAGGGAATACAGGGAGGAACAGCTAAAAGTAAAGGGTATTTCAGGGCCCATATGGGAAATAAATACAGTAGAAGCTTCCTATGGCATATACATGGATGAAGGCAATCTAAATGAAATGACCAAATAATGGGGGAAATGGAGCCCCAACTGGATGTCTCCTGTCAACAAATGAAACTTTTATGGCCAGGAATGGGCTACGTCTAATCAAGTTGTTGGTCAAAGGGGGCACAATGGGAACTCCAAATACCCCAGGCTATTGCCAACACTATTTGTGGCTGTCTACAAACTGACAGTAAGGCCCTGTGGCTGAAGACCCATCTACACAACTCATTGAACATGGAGAAGTTGGGCTTGTGTCCACCTGGAGCCTTCATCCCTATGGACTAGACTTCATGGCGCTTGCAGATTCTTAGCACACTACTGAAGGAGAAAGGCAAACAGCAAGCCAGCTATAAAGTCTCCATTCTACAATGGTGACCTTCCTGCAAGACAGACTGATGCAAGAGTTGCTCCGAGCTTGTGAGAGTAACTTAGCAATTTCTGATTGGATTTAGGGCCCACTGCATGAGAGGGAACCCATATCCAACATACTCTGGAGTCCAAGAACCTGTGACTAGATAGCCCCGGGACCTCAGAAAAAACCCAAAACTATTATTCTGCTAAAGGAACATAGCAATAAAATGACTCCTAATGACATCCTACCATAGTCATAGACCAGTGCCTTGCACAGACATCATCAGAGAAGTTTCTTCCTGCAGCAGAAGGGAACAAACACAGAGACCCACAGCCAGACATTTTGCAGAAAGTGAGAGACCTCGGAACACTTAGTCCTAACTAGGATATCTCCATCAATTCCCTCCCCTCAAGGTGCAGGGAATCCAGTGGAAGAGAAGGTGGAAAGGTTGTAAGAGCCGGAGGGGGTGGATGACATTAAGGAAACAAGGCTTTCTAACATAGCGGGGCTAACAACCATATGAAAGCACAGAGACCAGCAGCATGCACAGGTTCTGCACGGGTCTATGCCAGATGGGATCCCAGAGCTGAGAGGAGAAGTGGACACATGTCCCCATGTCCAACCAGGAAGCTGTGTCCAGTTGATAACTTGCAAATAAAAAATCAGTTTTCCCCAGCAAAATCTCACTGGCAAATACCAGCCACTCTTAGAGCCAGGAGCAGTAGATGACCAACTCAAACTAAACTCAGTGGCATCTTTGGAGGTTCTTTGTCTCATTAGCTTTATAGATACACTTTAAAAAAAAAAAAAACTTACAGGTCCTTTTCATATATATTATGACTTCCAGTTTTTGTTTTTTTTCTTGTAAGGTGGGTTCTATGTGTACCAATGTGTGTGTTTACATGCATATCTCATTATTTTTCTTTGGCTCTTTTTTTTCTGTTTGTTTTTTTTTTCTCTTATTTTATTATTATCCTTTAGATGCCTATTGGCTTCTAGCAAGAGACAGAGAGGGTGTGTGGATACTGATGGAGGAGAAGGTAGGTGGTATCTCAGAGAAGTTGGGGAAGGGGAAATTATAATCAGAATATATTGTATGAAAACATCTATTTTCAGTAAGAGAAAGAAAAGAAGAAAATAATTTTTTTTTAAAAAAGAGAGAATTACAAAGTCTCCCTTAGGAGCAGCTTGATAGGGCCAGTCTCCGTGACTCCTCGCTGGTTTGGGGAAGCTACCTCCTGCTTCAGGGAAGCTCTGATCTCAGAATGCCGTGATGCTGGGGACCCACTAGGAAAGAGTTGTGTCTTTACATGCTCCGTGTATAGGTCACAAGCTAAAAAGTTCAAAGTGCATGATGGTGCTGTGGAACTCACAAACAAGGAAGCAAGTGAGAATCAATACATTGGTATGTGTTTCATTATTTATTATAAAAATAAGTCAGCACCAGCAGCAAAAACTGGCTGAGAACAAGCCATTCTTGGAAACTTGCTTTCAGTCTTACATAATTGGCAAATAGTATTGCCAGGGTTGTTTTTGTTTGAGAGTAATGTATAATCAACCTAGCAATCTGACCTTGGAGTTCTGAGTGTGGTTGTCATTTGATAGATATTGAGCTCACCCCTCGGCCCACACACATACCCTGTGTCTAAACGTGAATAACCCTGACTCATATTGAGAAAAACAGTAGGGTGAGCATGTGTGTGTGTGTGAGAGAGAGAGAGTTGAAGTAAAAAGTGAGCTGAGCATGTAGCCTAGTGGTAAGAACCTTGCCTAGCATGCATAAGGGCCCCAAATTCAATTGCTAGCACTGGAAAAAGGGGGGAAAGGCATATAAAAGTAAAAGGGCACCAGTGCTACCGATGTCTGCATCACACACACCTTTATACTAAGCCTGTGGTGTGCAGTAGAAAGACACTGTGTGTTCAGGGGGAGATACCTCAAGTAACTGAAGATCTGGGAAGGAAGTGAAGGCTGTTTGTAAATGTCAGCCTTTTTCTCTCAAATGTCCATCTATCTAAGTGATTCTGTCTCCTGAAATGACAGCCACTGTACATTTAAATGGTAACTTAATGAAACCACAGTCACCATTTCAGAAGTTAGTCGTAAGTCTTCACGCTTAGGAAATGCATCGAATACAAGACCCTTGGGGGTCCTTGTTCAGGCTTGGGTTCAGCCTCCTCAGTAAGTATGTGCATTGCTGGAAACGGTGTGGTCAAAGGGGTGCCAAGGCTCTTACCAAGGTGACTCAGTGATAGTGTACTTGCCTGGCATGCACAGGCCCTCAATTGGCACCCAGCAGAGAGCAAGAGAGAGGAGAGAGAGGGGGAGGGAGGAGGAAGAGGCGGGGAGGAGAAGAAGGAAGGGTAGGACAGGACAGGAGAGAATCTCCAATCCTTTGCATTAGGAACGAGGATCCAGTCAGGACTAAGATCAAGGAAGCAGAGGAAGCAGCATTGCATCCTTCACCGATTCCATCCTTTATTACCGGTTTCCCCACTTTGTTCTTCCTCTGCTCTTGGCACGGGAGGTCTGGAGGTCTGAGAGTATTCTCAGGGTCTCAACAGGAGGAACACGGGCCAGTTCATTCTTAAGTTGAGTTCTCTGAAAACAGATGCTGTGTGAGACAAGCCTCCCAGGCCTGAGGTCTGTTGCAGCTGCCATCTAGAGCTCTCTTTTGCAACCTGAAAGGACCCTAACAGGAGAAAGCAAACAGAAGAGCAAGCTTACAGGTGTGTGCTGGGTCACCGCAGTGACAGACAGAAGATGCTGGGAGCGGAAGAGGAAGGAAAGCATAGGTAACAACATCTGAGTTCATGTTTACCTTTAAAATTAAACCATAACACAGTAATGGTGACTGAAAATTCTACTGGTGTTTATATTAATAAGTGGCACCTGTGTCTCTGCCAATATCAAACCCAAGCATTAAGTAACCAGCTGCTTCTTCCTATAGCTTAGAAGTCAGTGTCTAGGAAACCTAAGAATTCTACCATAGGGTTCACAAGAAAAGCAAATTAAACCCCACCCAACAACCTAGAGGAGCGAGCCCCATCCCACTCCCAGGTTGGTAGCCACATGAGTCACTCATCCTGGGAGTAGATCCCTTCTGCAAGTCCTAAACAATCTGCCCCAAGCAGTAATGTAGGGTTAAATAACCAAATCAGAGATGTACCAAGCAAGCTTTCTTAGAAAGGGAACTAGGAGAAGGCATAGCTTTTCAAAAAGAGTTCAAAAATTAGTGTACACATAAGCAATAACATATGTTAGAAAAACAAAAATCTAATACTTATCATGTAAAAAGGTGCCAAAATTATTTAATAGCAAAAATCATTCCTATCATTAGAAAGGCTCAAAACAACTACTTGCTGTTTTAATTTAATGGTCAATTCAATACAGTATGATAATCATTATATACAGGGAATACACATGTGCATACATACACAGACTCATATATTTAAGTACACATACATTATGCATCATTATTAGCATCATCATTGTGATAGTTGTCTTGGCTGTTAACTTGATTGGCTCTGGAATCAACTAAGAGAAATGCCCTTAGGTGAGTCTATGAGGGCATATCCAGGATGTTAACTGGGGTAGGAGTGGGGCAGGTCCCAGAGAGCACAGTACCTTTTGGCAGTGGTAGCCTCGATATAAAGAAGTCTGAGGGGTAAACAAAGCTACTTTTGCCTGTCTGTTTTCACTTCCTGCTGGTGAGTGAGTATATTCTGTGGGAGCCACCATTGCCATCCTTGGCTGGCATGGAACCTAGATTCCTCAGTCTTCCATGGGTCTCTCTGAGGATTCTTCATCCTTCAGTGCAAGATTGGAACAGGAAAGACAGTCAGCCTCATAAGCCTAATGAGTGAAAGACCCCCACCAAAGTCCCAGACACAGTTCCCCCAGAAACTCAAAAGAGCTGAGGGAAGAGATATCTTAAAATAAACCGAACTGAGTCAGTTTCCCCTCCCTGGAGAGGATGAAGTCAGGTGTTCTCAAAAGAACAAAGCCAGGATGTCTGGTGGTGACTGATTAACCATGAGATAGGTTGTAAAACTCCTGACAGGCCAAACAGATAAGCTGAAATAAGACAAAGTCCACGCCCAGCGAAAACTGGACCAATCAAGGATGGACCCGTACCAACCCACTCCCTGCTAAGGAATTTTATGGGTTTTGCCTATAAAAACTAACTTACCCCCAAAAGAGGAACTCTCCTCCTTGCCTCGCAGCATGAGGCGTGGTGGACGAGAGTTCCCTGCTAGCTTGAACTATAACGTGAGCGTTGGATCAAATAAACCTTGCTTTTGCGTTCTGGACAATCTCCAGTTTCTGGTGGTCTCTTTGGGGGTCCCATTCTGGGCAGAACTATGAGCAAGTCTGGTGTTCTGAGCCTCTCTAGTGTGCAGATTACCCAGGCAGAATCATGTAAGTCAGTCTAATAAATCCTCTTGATAAGTATATTCATCCTAGCACATCTGTTACTGACTAATACAATCATCTTTAAATTCAAGAAATGTTTGCAAACTAAAGGTCAGCCCTTTGGAGAAAGAGGGATGCAGGAACTCTTAGAAGCCTAGTTTGGACCTGAGACAATGCAGTGTTTGGATGATCAACATAGAGCACCAGACACTCCAGACTCCAGACCTTAAACCCAAACCTGAAAACCATCATCATTTTTGAAAACTGCTCTTGGATTTGGCTGAAGAATATGTGTACAATTTCCCTGTTTCTCAGTTTTAATTGTTAGGTGGATTTGCATGAAAACAATATCCCCTTTTTTAAGAGTTCATCTGTCCCCATTGTTCACTCCTCATTCAGAGTCATAGTTTAGTAGCAGACAGAGAACAGCAGGAGGGCAGTTCTTAAATGACAAACATCTTGTTTTCATGCAAATGATTCAAATAATGTTTTCGAAGTTGAGTGTAAGACTGATGCTATGCAAATGACTTGGCTATAATATACTTTTTTTCTCTAAGTTTTTTTTGTCGAAGTGCTTACTCTATAGAGCAAGTTTTCAGAAGGGATAAAAATGTTTTGTCTAACAAATGTTGACACACATTATCGAGAGAATCAGGTATAAGTGGATGTAACAGAGGTCACATGTCACCTAAGAAAAGGCTCAGATTATGTTTAACCAACATTTGTGAAAGCCCAAATAATTTGATTGTGGCCTTGAAATGTTCTAAAGTAGGAACAGAATACTCTAGAATAAAATGCCATTGCACCATGCTTCATTTATAGAAGTAATGGTTTTCATGTTTGTTCCTCAATAGTTATTATACCAGATACATAAGAAACTAGGTAGTTTTTAGTTGCTAACCACAGCACTGCCTTTAAACTAGTGCTCAAATTTATAATTATATGTATAATAAATAATACCAAAAACCATTGAGAAGTTCAAAGCCAAATCTTTACATTATAATTGTTAAATAAATTGTTTATTTAGTTTCTATTGTTATGAGGAGACAACTTCTCCATGGCCACTCTTATAATGAAAACATTTCATTGAGGGGGGCTCCCAGTTTCAGAGGTTCAGTCCATTATCATCATGATGGGGAGTATAGTGGTATGCAGGCAGACATGGTGCTGGAGAAATAGTTGGGAGTCCTACATCTTGAAGGCAGCAGGAAGTTGACTAATTCAATGGATCAATTCTGAAACCTCAAAGCTTGCCTCTCCAGTGATACACTTCCTCTAACAAGGCCATACCTACTCCAACAAAGCCACACCTCCTTATGAGATTATGGGGACCAATTACATTCAAACTACTACATAATACAAAAACTTAAAAGTGTTGAAAGATCCCTAATAAAGCAAAGTGTCTGTGAGATTATGGGGACCAATTACATTCAAACCACCATAGTATCTTTCTAACATAAAAACTTAAAAGTGTTGAAAGACCCCTAATACAGAAAAGTGTCAGAACTAGACCTTGCTTGGAGCATATATTTAATAATTGATGATTTCCTCTAATGTGTAGCTGACAAACACATAGGGAAAATGGTATAATTTTTGCTAAAGTTATAGCTAAGTCAAAGGAGAAAAGTGTTACCTCAGTTATCTTTTTTATTCAATTTCTTTGTGTGAAAAAATACATACACATAAAATAAACCTCTCTGTATGTTAATTTTTCTGTTATTTGTGGTTATATAACAAAGCATCCCCAAACTGACTGGTGTAAAAGAACAATGGCATTACTTTCCATGATTCTGCTGGTCCTTCTCACGATCTCTCTAGGGATTGAATATGTGTGTGTTTCCCTTCAGTTGGAGCATACATGCAGGGCTTGGTTGAGCTGACACTGTTGGGACAGCTTCACTTTGGATGTGGCCATTCCTCTGTCTGGGTGCTGATCCCAGCTTCTTTTGTAGTGGCTGCATTCTAACTCTCATGTGTGAGAACCCGTCTCCAGCTTCAGCTTGCCCTGTGTTTTCTGTGTTCCATGACTAATGGGAGAGGGGCTATAACTCCAATGGTGTGGTCAGCAGGAGGTAAAAATTACTGAGGGTCATGTGCCTAGCTGTACACTCTAGTGGGAAAAAGTGACTACTCTGAAATAAAGCAGCATGCTTAGATAACCTTCTTTGAGAGGAGTGTAACAAGACCATGTATTTTTTTTTTTTTAAATGGGATTCCTTTTGGGTCAAAGAATGACTTTATCATGGTATTTAAAAATCTCTAAGGACAGGTTTCAAGGCACAGTGGCCAACATTACTTACTTTATATGCAATGGCAGCCTCAATACCCTGGGGACGCAGAGGGGGTTCTAATGGTATTTAGAAAGGACCCTTTCTCTGAGTGGTCCTTATTGACAGCAAGAGTACAAGCATATTTGGCCCAACTCAAGCCATATTCTTCCATCTACGTTCCACAATATAGGCAAATGTACTGCGTTTCTAGCCTTGAATGTACCTCCAAGCTGAACAGTTGTAATAAGCACAGTCACAGCAGCTCAGTAACGTTCGCACCCAGTGGCACAATGGCATCAAGTGGAAAATCAGTCAGTAGCCTCTCAAGACGAGGCAGTGTATTGGGGAAGGAAAGAGTAGGTGGGCATTAATCAGCAAGAAGTATTCCCAGATGGGAGAGGACTGCCTTGAATTAATGCATCAAAAAGAAAACACATTGTTTTGAAAAGAAATAAAATGAAAGAAATTTCTAGCAAATTAAAACTAAGGAACACTGTTATTATTATTATTATTATTAATCAATTTATTTATTTGAAACAGAGTCTCTCTAAAGAGCTCTGGCTGTCCTGGAACTCACTAGGTAGACTAGCCTAGAACTCACAGAGAACCTCCTGCCTTTGCCTACCAAATGCAAACTGTCATGGTCCCTGATGCCTGGCCTAGGGGACATTATAAATCTACCTCTGGGGTGAAGGCAGCTTGCTGGCTTTTACATATTCTGTTTACATTAACTAAATAACCATGTGACTTGTTAACTTCTCATATTACCTTTGCCATGTAACAATATTTCAGTAGTTCATACATGCACTTAACATACATTTGCATGTCTTTGAGAACGTCACCATGCTTAGCTGGCAGCAGCACTGACATTCTGGCATGTTAGACATCCTAGGGCCACCAAAGCAGAACAGCTGGGATTGACCTCTGGGCCTCAAGGCAGAGCCGCAGGAAGGAAAGTCCCCTCCTGCATCTCCCCAAGTTCAGGTAGACTGAACATAAAACACCGGCCACAAACCTCTATCAAAGCATGTCCCCAATTCCTTTCAACTGCTTTTAAACTCTCTGAAGCAAATTTCTGCTGCTCAGTATGGCTCATTGGATCAAACTTTTTTTTTTTTTTTTTTACCATGAACACTACTTTATTTACTTGAATTTCCCCAGTCTTCTATGAATATTGAATCCTGGCCTCTGTCTAAACACTCTCATTTATCTAGTTAGTGACATAGCCAGAGCATGAATTTAAAAAAAACCAAAAAACAAAAAACAAAAATTAACTGCTGAATCCGGAGTTGTGTAATGATTGATTCTAAGAAAATGCTTAATTTCCATGCTGAATCCCAGTACTTCTGCCAATGATGATGATGGAAAAGCTTGTATATTTTTCAAAGCTGGCCTGCCACACTCCCTGCTGTACTGATTGTTCCAAATTAGAGATCCACTGCTTCGCTGTGGGCATCCTGCTGGAACATATAGATTTTCTATTGAGCTGCTAGGGTGCTGCTTCAGTTCTGCACAGTAGCCAATTTAAGGAGATTGGAGCAATATATGCGATCCTGCAGCACTGTCAGCATTGACGTTGTCTGACCAAGACTAATATTATGGGCTGGGGGCACAAATCTGGTGGAGAAGAAGCCATAACCCCAGCTATACAGAGTCAGTGAGAGGTGCCAGAGAGGACGGGTGAGGGAGCAGTGTTAGCTTCTTGTGTTAGCTCTCTTTATCTGAAGTCAGGGTGGGTAACAGGTAACTTCCCAGATAGAATGAATTGCAGATAATACACATTAAATACTCAGCATACTATCTGATCTATAATAATATGTGGCTCTTATTATAGCAAGAACAAAAGAACGTGGGCTTGTAAAACAGAAAATTATATATCATTAATCCCAGAGTAGGTGCTGTTAAGGCCTTTGGTGATATTATGCCTCTTCCACACAGTCAAAATGAAATCAATAGTTAACATCAAGGTGATTTTTAGGAAGCTTAACAGATTCCTTGATTTTCCCACCAGTGTTATATTTTTATGCTTCTCAGGAAATATCAATATTCAAAATCTTTTGCCTAAAGCATATTTTCAATTTGCTTTTGGGTAATCCAACACTGTTTAAAATGTCCTTTAATCATTTTCATTCAAAAATGTCCATTTCTTTTTGATTCTTTTGCTAAGTATCTGAAAAGGCAACTGAGAAATTCATTACTAAAAAACACTGAGATATTGCCTACATAGGAAACAAAATGTAAATGCCTATATTGAATATATTGTATATTACCGTCAGTGCCCTGAAGCAAAGAATGAATTTTTATGAAATGAAAATTAAACCAAAATGTGTCTGAAAGTAAGTGGCAAAGTCTAAAGAGACTGGATTTGAAATGGAAACGCTTTCATAGGTCTCATTCATTCATTCATTTTGTTCACTTATTCGTTCAAAAACATGAAGTACTGTGCTGTGCGGCATGATCTAAATAGTATGTTGACCATGACAACAGTATTTGCAGCTTTCGTGTGGTCTATATCTAGTCGGGAAGATGCTAGCATGTAGATGATTGTGAGGGATTAAGAAAGAAAACAAGAAGTGCTGGGGACTGTGGGAGAGAGATCAAAAGTGGTGTGAGGAGTCAACTAAGAACTGGCTGTTCACAAAGGAGACAGGAAACCAAGCAAAGGCCATGCTGAAGGCAGGTATTTATGCTGGGGAACAGTGTTTCAAAGGGACCCATCAAGGCTGAGTTGGAGATCTTGGCCCTACTGTAGTGAAACCCAACAGAGTCAGAGGACAGGAGCTGCTGTGGGATGGAGGAGGGCAGGACAGTGGAGGCTGCTGTGGGATGGAGGAGGGCAGGACAGGAGCTGCTGTGGGATGGAGGAGGGCAGGACAGCAGGAGCTGCTGTGGGATGGAGGAGGGCAGGACAGCAGGGGCTGCTGTGGGATGCAGGAGGGCAGGACAGTGGAGGCTGCTGTGGGATGGAGGAGGGCAGGACAGCAGGAGCTGCTGTGGGATGGAGGAGGGAAGGACAGCAGGAGCTGCTGTGGGATGGAGGAGGGCAGGACAGGAGCTGCTGTGGGATGGAGGAGGGCAGGACATTGGAGGCTGCTGTGGGATGGAGGAGGGAAGGACAGCAGGAACTGCTGTGGGATGGAGGAGAGCAGGACAAGAGGGGCTGCTGTGGGATGGAGGAGGGCAGGACAGTAGGCGCTACTGTGGGATAGAGGAGGGCAGGACAGCAGGAGCTGCTGTGGGATGGAGGAGGGCAGGACAGGAGCTTCTGTGGGATGGAGGAGGGCAGGACAGTGGAGGCTGCTGTGGGATGGAGGAGGGCAGGACAGCAGGGGCTGCTGTGGGATGGAGGAGGGCAGGACAGGAGCTGCTGTGGGATGGAGGAGGGCAGGACAGGAGCTGCTGTGGGATGGAGGAGGGCAGGACAGCAGGGGCTGCTGTGGGATGGAGGAGGGCAGGACAGGAACTGCTGTGGGATGGAGGAGGGCAGGACAGTGGAGGCTGCTGTGGGATGGAGGCGGGCAGGACAGTTTGCTAGCTGCGTGTAGACTGGAACAGAGAATTCTTTAAGCTACTATTGGACCAAAAGACTTGGTTTTCTTATGGAACATGAAATTTAATTGTAGGATCTAGTCATTAGTGATGATGATTATTATTCTTATAAATCCTGTTTAGGACTTTTTTGGTGAATAGACCTTGAAAATCATTTTTTTGCAATCATATACTACATTATGAGCTTTTCTTGCCAATTAAATGTCAGGGTTATAGATGTTTTTTAAGTTTAGCATGTTTATTTCTTTTTTAAAATAACACTAAAAATCCCAGCTTCTAACAACATTGTAAAATCACATCTTTACTTCATTCCATATGAAGCACATGTTTCATAATAACAACATCAGCTGTCTATTAGCACACTTAATGACTGAAGTGTAATTTCCTTTGTAGCTGATCTAATACAATAAAATTACCACAGCAGAATCTTGTGGTTGGAGAATCTTATCAACATCACAAAATAATTTGAAGGATGTAGGTAATCAAGAGAGCCTGATTGAATATAGAGCAATCTGGATTAGCAAAGGCAGTTCCCCAAATTTTTCCTTCTAATGTTAGATATATTTATCACCAAATATAGAACAGTTAAGTTAGGAAATGCCCATGTTTTATATTCTCCTGAACAATTTTGTCTGTGTTTTCCTATAGGAAACTTCAACTCATAGCTTCCTTTACCAAGTAGAGTCTGCTAAAAGTATTTCATAAAAAAGTCCCTTCTTAGAAAGTAGAATCAACTATATGCATGAGGATTCACTTGGCAAACAATTAGAGGGGTCATTTGAATCAAGATCAGTTCCTTGGGTCATTTGCCTTTGTGAAGGGAATTGGGTCAGCTACTGTACTGGCTGGTTTTTGTATGCCGACTAGACACAAGCTAGAGTCATCAGAGGGAGGAGCCTCAGCTGAGGAAAGGCCTCCTTGAGTTCAGCTGTAAGACATTTTCTCATTTAGTGATCAATAGGAAAAGTCCAGCCCATGGTGGGTGGTGCTACCCCTGGGCTGCTGGTCCTGAGTTCTATATGAAGGTGGGCTGAGCAAGGGTAAGCAAGCCCATAAGCAGCACTCCTCCATGGGTTCTGTGTCAGTTCCTGCCTGCAGTTCCAGCCCTGCTTGAGTTCCTGCCTGATTGTTCAGTGATGAATAGCAATACAGAAGTGTAAGCCGAATTAACCCTTTCCTTCCCAACTTGTCCTTTGCTCATGGTGTTTTGTTGCAGGAACAGAAAGAAACCCTCATTAAGACCAATTGGTGCCATAGTGGGTCATTGCTGTGACAGACTTGACCATGTTTGGGGAAGCATTGTGGGAGGGCTTTGGAACTTTGGGCTAGAAGAACCATTGAGTATTAGGAGCTCTGTGGGGTGTTCTGTGGAACTGGGAAGATAAAAATGTTAAGAGCAGTGCAGAAGATGGATTAAAGACTCTACCAGGGCTGTTTGTTATTTTGAATTAAGATCCTGTGGTTCTGATTAGCTGGGGCTGAAGAATCAGCTGTGACTAACAAGATACCAGAACTATGAAAACAAATTTTGCTTTGCTAGGATATTTGATGCTGGTCAGCTGGAGATAAGAAATTAGCTACAATTAAGAAGAAACCAGCATCACTGAGGTGAAATCTCCTGGGAAATATTTCCTGAGACTAGAGAAGCTGTGTTATAGAGGTGGCCAAGGTTGTACCTTGGGCTGCCAGCCCGACTTGGTAATCTGTAAGCATCACTCAAAATGTGTACTGGTTTTGAAGGCATGAAGGGTTATGGAGAGCACCTGAGGCTTGGCACTATGAGAGGGCCAGGAAAGGGCCATTGGTAAAGGTGCAGCCTCAGTGGCAGTTGAAGGTCCAGGACTGAAGGGGTCATGTAAAGAAGTTGAAGCTTGGCACCATGAAGAGAGCCTATGAGAGGCTCTTAGTGAAAGTGCAGCCCAGTTACAGCAGAAGGTCCCAGCATTTTGGAGATGCCAGTATCATGGGATGATCACCAAGAACAGCAGCAGGAGTGGAGTGGAGCCAGCCAGAGCCTAGAAGGTAAACCGTGTGTGCCACAGAGGGGGAGAGCTGGAGATGTGACCCAAGCCCTTTGGAGGAGTCCAGAAGATCATGAGTGAGTCTCAGGTAATGGGTCATTGAGTTATTTATACTGTTGGAGTTTGGTTTTGTTTGGTTGAGACTGTGACAGTGCCCTGGTTCTTCACTCTTGAAGAAGTTATTAATTTTGATTTTTAAAGAGCCCACAGATGAAAGATGTAAACTTTCATTTTAAAGTGACTGAAAATTTAAAGACTGAATGTGTGAAGACTGTGAAGCTTTTAAAGTTCTTTATGATTTTAGTGTGAGATCTTGGGGAGGAATAAGAAAGGGAGGGATGTAGCTTACTAGTGGTATATTTGTGTGTCAAGCTGACAAGGGGTCAGTTGTACTGGCTGGTTTTATATGTCAACTAGACTCAAGCTAGAGTCATCAGAGGAAGGAGCCTCAGCTGAGGAAAGGCCTCCTTGAGTTCAGCTGTAAGACATTTTCTCATTTAGTGATCAATGGGGAAGGCCCAGCCCATGGTGGGTGGTGCTACCTCTGAGCTGCTGGTCCTGAGTTTTATAAGAAGGTGGGCTGAGCAAGGGTAAGCAAGCCCATAAGCAGCACTACTCCCTGGGTTCTGCGTCAGTTCCTGCCTGCAGTTCCAGCCCTGCTTGAGTTCCTGTCCTGATGAACAGCAATGCTGAAGTGTAAGCCTAAGAAACCCTTTCCTCCCCAACTTGTCTTTTGCTCATGATGTTTTGTTGCAGCAATAGAAACCATAACTAATACAGCTGCTTCAACTTCTGCCTCGAGGTACGGTTTTTATTTTATGGTACATACAGGTACTTATTTTTAAAGACACTGGGGCGAAGTTTTGTCTTTGTGGTTTGGCCATGAGTATACAAAAAGGACTCATTGTTGCTTTAAAGGCAGAAACACTTATCAAGTCACGTATCAAATATATAAACAAGGTATTTAACCCAGCTTCTACTCTTGTTTTGTTCATTCCCTCCTCAACATCTTTCTTTAAAAATTACCCTTTTGATATAACATGGCAAACAGCATTCTGTGTATATTTTTCTTTACATGTCCTTAACAAGGTATTGTGGAAACTATAAGTGTTTTTTTTTTTTTAAATAATTGCCTCGCACACCTTGGGGTGTGTGTGTGTGTGTGTGTGTGTGTGTGTGTGTGTGTGTGTGTTCTAACATTGGATTTTCTTTCCGTTCTCATTCTGTAGCCTCAACAGCATCAAATGTTGTCTATATTTCAGATTTTTCTCTGAGTGATAAAAGACAACTAATATTTCAGAGTACTTATGAAATCCCACTCTTTTTCTATTTGCGGGATCATGTGAGGATATTTTTCATGTTCAAGGACCATTTTCATGAACTGTCTGGACACCTCTAAGTTCCTGTGCACCGTTTTTTGTTTTTGTTTTCCTGACTATTCTTTTTTTTCTCTTTTAAAAGCTTTGGAAATACTAAGATTAAGACTAGATTGAAATGTGTAAATTGGACACACTTTTCTTATTTTTCATTCTGACCCTAGTAAAGTTTTCTATATGAAAGGTTTTTCAATCTTATTTAGTCTCTAATTATTCTATTATTCCATTTTGTTTTGTAGTATAGCTAGAGTTTTTCTCTCTGCTCAGGTAGTATAATTTGTCCATTTTTCTTCTAATACTTCAATGATTTTATAATTTCAATTTCAATTTTGATATATTCAGAATCTACTGTAGTATATAATGCAAAGAACAAATTCAATTTTGTCTCATATTTTCCTATCGAGACATTTCAGTACCACATAGTAAAATGTCTATAGTTCCACAGTGTCTTCGGCTGTAGATTTTATCAGTATTAAATTTTCATGTGGGATTGTTTCTGTTTCTGTATGTTCCATTCACCTTCCAGCTTATTCCTGGTCTAATGCTGTGCTATTTACATTCTATATTCTGAATCATATGTTTTAGTATCTGGCATGGCTAAGCATTTCCTAGTTCTTGTATTTTTATGTAAGACAGGAAAGTTACTTTCTCTAAGTCATGTGACCCAGGCTGTTCTTGAAATCACTATGTAGCTAAAGACGACCTTGACCTGATTCTCCTGCCTCTACCTCTCAAGTGCAGAGACTGTAGATGTGTCCCATCATGCTACTCACGTTTGTTTCCTTCTTTGAGTAAAGTACATTCAATGAGTCTCAAGGAGAACTGAAAGCGATTTTGTAGACATCTTTGTCCTTCAGTTCTCAAACCTAGCTACATGGTCCTTGTCAATGTCAGTAATTTGCATGTATCAGAATCTAATGGTTAAGAGGAGGAGGAAGGAGGACCACAAGAAAGCACCCTCAAAGTGTATTTTGTACACATGTAAAAATGTCACAGTGAAATACATTGTCTTGTATAAGTAATGCAAACTATCTGAAGCCATTTCAAAAGCCCACGAAATATGCAGCTGTCCATTCTCTTCTCTCTCAGCCTTCACAGTGCTCAACACTTCTGCTTTCCTCTTCCAGGAAACATTTTCTCTACTTGGTTTCTAGGACATCATTTTCCCTGGTTTCTTCTATCAACTAGTGGTTTCTTCTATTTTTTTTTCTTTCTGCTTTTCTTCTTGTCTCTTAGGTCTCCAGGGTCCTGGAGTGTGGTATTTAGGATTCTCATTTTTGGATAAGCTCTTGAATCAGGCATCATGGCTAACACACCATCTGTTTGCTAAAGAGTCCTAAAACTTCAAAAGGCTAGATTCTAGACTAAAGGGCGAAGATGTCTACAAAATCTCTTCCAGTTTTCTTTTAGACTCACTGAATGTACTTTACTCAAAGAAGGAAACAAGAGCAGCATGGTGGTACATACCTACCATCTCTGCACTTGAGAGGCAGAGGTAGGAGAATCAGATCAAGGGATTCCATCTCCTTGCTCAGGTCTCCCCAGAAATTTCCAGTGTTTCCTATCTGTCTACCTCTATTGAGTATTTGATTCTCCACACTTCCACTTAGATGTTGACTCCACAATTCAAAATGAGTACATCCCAAACTAGAATCCAAGTCAACAACGTGTTAGAGACACTGTTAAATTTTCAACTAATGCCCCTCTAGAACAAATTAACTCCATCTCTCCTGGACTGGTGGCATAGCTTCCCACTTGCCTCCCTTTGTTCACACTGGTGTCATACCATAGTCTCAAAATAATGCTGGCAGATAAGTCAGGTCATGGTATTTCATTCTTCAGAATTCCGTTTTCCCACCTTTTTCAGTAAAATGAAAGACTTTACAATGCCCCAAACCCTACCATCTCTCCCTGTGATATTCTCTGACTTCACCTCCCGTTACTCTCCCTCACTACTCTGCTTAGCCACCTAAACATCAAAGTGAACTTAGTCAACACATGCACCGTATTCATCTCTACATCCTTATGTCCTTTACATCTTTTTCATATCAGAAAATTTTGTCAATATATCATAAAATTTTGTCAAGAAGCAGTAAGATATATGGCTGTAGGAGGCCAGCTCCCACCTTTAGAGGGGTCCTTATGAGAGAGGGGTAAGAAAATATTAGATAGAAAGAGAGACCTAGTTGATGAGAAGAAAGACAGAAACACAGGACAGCTTCAGGAAGGCCTAGATCAATACCCAACAGCCTCTTCTATTTATTCAAAAGGACTTTTTATAACAATGCCAAGGGGTGGGGCAAAAGACCCCCCCTGCAAGATCAAAGCACACTACACATCCAAGTGTAGACCCTCTCAAACACTTGGTAAACATGCCTGTGGTCAAATCATCCCCTTATGCACCACTGCTGGGTAAAGCAAGCTCAGATTCTCAGACCCTGAGGAAGCTCTCACTAGGAAACCTCTGTGAGTCTCCACATACTGCATCTCTCCACTTGGAAACTCATATGTTTCTGGCTCATTATTTTCATGATGGTTAATCAGCCATATTTATCTTTTACTGTCTGGACACTCTGGGGAAAGAGACAGCTTCATTCTTTTACATGTCTTATGCACATGTTTTTTCTAACTGATTCAGTTGGTGAAATCTTCATATATGATGCTTCCTCCTTGGAAACAAGAAATTCTCTAATAATAAGGCTTCTCAGATTATGTGATGTCAATCTCTCAAATTTTTGACAGAGGAAGGACCTCAAGGAATTAGAACACAGAAACATATCATTTCTATTCCAGTTATGGTTTCTATTGCTGCAGTGATACACCGTGACCAAAAACAAAGTTGAGAGGAAAGGATTTATTGGACTTACACTTCTGTATAGCTGTTCATCATTGATGGAAGTTAGGACAGGAACTCAATCAGGGTAGGAACCCAGAGGCAGGAGCTGATGTAGAGGCCATGGAGGGGAGCTGCTTACTAGCTTGTTCCCCATGGCTTGCTCAGCTTGCTTTCTTAGGAACACAGGACTCCCAGCCCAGGGATGACCCCACCCACAATGGGCTTGACCCTCCACCATCAGTCACTAATTAAAAAAATACATGTTGGCCCACAGCCTGATCTTATGAAGGCATTTCCTCAATTGAGATTCTCTCTTCTCAGATGACTACAGTTTGTGTCATGTTGACATGAATTTGGTCAGCACAATTTTAATGATGAAAAGGAACGATAAAATATCGTTTGAAATTCTGCCTGCCTTGATTTCTGTAATTCTTAGTGATGGGAGGAGGGATCATAAGGAAAACATTATATTTATAGGCTTCTGGAAGAAAAAAGATTTCACACATGAGGCCATATTCCATGTCAGATATATGGAATAATATGATATAACATCAGCTTTGCCTCTTTCATACCAAATGAAGTAAATATATATTGTGAAATAGTTCCTGTAGATTACATAATTAGAAGAATCTGTAGGACCGAAAAAGCATGAGGTGGGTAGCTTACATGTGTGAAAATAGCTGAGTTATTGTAATCAACATCAGCTCATTTTCTTCCAGCATAAGAAATGAAAATGAAAAAAATCAGAATATTAAGTACCAGGGGAAAATACCAATATATCAGGTAAATGACAAGCTGAATTTCAATTACTTTAAATTTAATGTTGTTCATGATGGAATTGTTGAGCTAAACAGAAAAAAATTATTCCCTCTAGGTAAATGTTAATGTTCTCAGACATCCAACAAGGATGTAGGTAAAAGGCGAAGAGGCCAGTAAATTGCATTATGCTAATCCTTTGAGCCAGAATGTCCCATGTACCTCTTAAATGGATGCAATTCCGTGAATTCGAGAGTACATACCAATTAGGTTACTGTCAGTTTGCACACCTTAATGTCACAAGATAATATGTAAGCACATGAGAAATATTTTCATGCCCTCAAAGAGTGAGTGCATTATCTCCAAACAACAATTTTAGAGGGGCAAGGGTGTGTTTACCGTGATTTGGTTAGACTCTCCAAAGGTTGGAAAAGGGCTGGCAAGAATCCATTCAAAGATGATGTGATGTATCATGTACATCACTAACACTGGGAAGGTGTGTTCCACAGGTGAGAATTTCTTTTGTGCACCATGTCAGTGCTGGCTTGGCAATACCCACCAAGAATCACCATTATGTCTAGCAACCTTGATTGTCTTTCAGTGATGAGATTACTTTGTTATTCTCAGGAAAATCTTTAAAAACTGAAAATCAAAAGCATTATTTTTTTTTAATCACAATTTTCTCCTGTTGATTTAGTTGGTGAAAACAATGAGTTCACTTAGACTTCCTTGTAGGATCATGGGCACCAGTCGTTACACTGCTGAAAGAAATATCTGGCCTTTCCTCAGCAGCCATTACATGGCTACCATACTCAAGGAGGGGTGGGGTCTTTTGAGTCCTTCCCTACACAATGGAGTGTCCAAATGCCTAATCATTGTGCAGGCCCTTTGTGGGTAACCACGGCTACTTAGAGTTCATGAGTACAGAGGACAATGACTGTGCCATGCCCAGATGGTAGTGTTCTCTTTTTTTCTGCTCCATGGATTCTTTGTACCTTCTCCTTTTTATTCATGTTTTCTTTTTCTTTTTCCTTTTTTTTTTGTTTTTATACATATGGTCCTATGTCTCCCAGACTGCACTCAAACTGACTATATAGCTGAGGGATGGCCTTAAACACCCAAAACTTCTTCCCCAAGTGCCAAGTACTAAAATTACACCTTAACATTTAATTGCATTTATTATTTATTCATTTAGGGTTTACTTATCTTTTGTTGAAGGAAGTAGTGTGGAAATCATGTTAATAGTGATTAAGAAATTTAATCACTTAAATTAAGTGACTATTGTGTTCTTTTATTTTATTATGTGCTTTATCCAAGTGGGCAGATACTTAATCGGGCAAAAGATAGTGAAGTTCATAAAAGAAGAATAATTCTGACTAGTTTACATGAGTATGAGGATTTCAAAGCTATGCTAAGGGAAGTCTTATGCAAAAAGGAACCGTATAGCTTTATTTTATTGTAACAGCTTATATTCTTAGGATATTAAACAAATTCTTTATTTTTAAAGCACCTTTTACTTGAATACATTAAGAACTCTGCTATCTTAATATCTTCAGAATTCCATTGTCTAATATTAAAGTGTGACTTTATGGTCAAATAGCTCTATTCCATTATTTGTAGCAACAAACAACAAATGATAGAAAAATTTCAGAGTTCATCTTAGATGACTAATAAATTTCCAGTTTTCAGACAGTTGTATTTCTTCCTTTTAAAACTATGAAGTCCATGAGGACACAAAATTAAATAACTCACTCAAGATTACAGACATAGTAAATGAACTGTAGAACCAGGAGACCAGCCTACCATTTGAATTTCAGGTATTTCTCGATAGCCTCTTCTCAAGAATAAAAGGTCAACAACATGGAAATATCTGTCCAAGTTCTTTATGATCTCGCACAAAAATGCAAGAATTTCAACTGTTTGTCTCTGGATAATGTCAGTAGGATGAACATGTAGGAAACAAGATTTTCAGCATTTCTTATAAGCATGTTTAGCACCTGGGGATAGTCAGTTGTATGATAAAATACACCAGGGGATGCCCTTTCCTTTCCAATTACCTTTCAAAGGTTCATGGATAATGTGATTTAATTTCATGTGACATTCTTTAGGACATTTAAAATAATGTCTTTAAAAGAGAGAGAGCTTTGAATTAATATATTCTGCTTCTTCTAAGTGCCAACATCAACTCAAAACCAGTTCAGGGGCTGGAAAGATGGTTAAGAATACTTGTTTGGGGTTGGGGTAGAGCGCTTGTCTAGCAAGTGCAAGGCCCTGGGTTCGATCCCCAGCTCAAAAAAAAAAGAATACTTGTTTGATCCCAGCACCCACAGGGATGGTTTATGGTTCACAGCCACCATAACACCAGTTACAGAGGATTCAATGCCCCATGTTGACCTCTATGAGCACATCATGCTTGTGGTACACATACATATACATAAGGAAGACACTCATATACACAAAATAAAATGAATAAATATAAATAGTTAAAAGTAGTCCACTGAGTTGTTCTTTACATAAGACTAAGAATAAAAAGTTGACTGGAGTATTTTTGTGACAGGCCTGCCCATGCTTTTGTTTGGAGGAATTTGGAATTTGGACTTTGTGTTAGGAAAACAGTGGATTGCTTAAGTGCCACCTAATGGGCTATACGAGTAAGATCATGGAAGACAATGGAGCTGAGGGTGATTTGAACTGTAGGGACCCAGCTCAAGAGGTTTCAGAGAAGAATTTTAGAATGTGGCCTAGCGACTGATCTTGTGATATTTGGGCTAAGAATTCAGCTGCTTTTTGCCCTGGTCTGAAAAGTCTGCCTGAGGCTAGAGTGAAGAACTTTGTATTAATTGCATTGGCACATGAAATCTCATAATAGCCTACTATAGACTCTGTCATATGGTTATTGCTGTTTACTCTTTTTGGTTTATCTTTTTGTGTTTACATCCCAACCCAAGTTTCTCTTTCCGCCTCTCCTCTTAGTTCTTCCCCCTACCTCTACTCTCCCCCCTCCCACTCCTCCTCTGCTGTTTCTCTTCAAATAAACGTGGGCCTCCCATGGATATCAGCCAGACATGGTATACCAAGTTACAGTGAGACTAGGGACCTTCTCTTCTATTAAGGCTGGATGAGGCAATCTAGTCAGAGAACAGTTCTCAGAAGCAGGCACAGTCCTAGACAGCCCCTGTTTTTTCTGTTAGGAGACCCACAAGAAGACCAAGTTGCACAACTGTAACATATATGCAGTCTCATGCAGGTTCCTAGGTTGTCAGTTCAGTCTCTGTGAGCCTCTAGGAACCCAGGTTAGTTGGTTATGTGGGTTTTCTTGTGGTGTCCTTGACCCCTTAGGCTCCTACAATCTTTCCTCCCCTTTCCACAGGGTTCTCTGAGCTCTGCCTGGTGTTTGCCTGTGGATCTCTGCATCTGTTTCCATCAGTTGCTGGGTGAAGCATCTCTGACAACAGTTTGGCTAGACACCAATCTATGAGCATAACAAATTGCCCTTAGGAATAATTTCATTGTCTTTTTTCCCTAGTCCTGTTTGGTTCTATCCCTCTCAGGGTATGGGTCTCCAGTGGGGCCAGACCTTAGTTGGTCACTCTCAAAATTTCCGTACCATCTTTACTACAGCACATCTTGTAGGCAGGGCAAATTTAGGTTGAAAGGTTTGTGACTGGGCTGGTGTCCCCATCCCTCCATTGGAAGTTTTTCCCAGTTACAGGATATCTCTGGTTCAAGCTCCATCTCTCCTGTTGCTAGGAGTTTTGCCAGAGTCACCCTCACAGATTCCTGGGAGTTTCCATTGCTCTAAGTTTCTAGCTCATCCCAGAGACCCCCAGATTCCAGTTGTCTCTCCCTCCATCTTCCCCCAACCTGATCCCTCTGTTCCCATCTCTAGTCTGCCCTCCAGACCCTGTCCCCTTCCACTGGCAACGCCCATTCTATTTCTCCCTCATAGTGAGAGTCATGCATCCTCACCTTGAACCCTTCTTGTTACTTAGCTCTTCTGGGTCTGTGGGTTTTAGCATGATTCACCTTTACTTTATGGATAATATCCACTAATGAGTGAATACATACTATGTTTGTACTAGGTTATCTCACTGTGGATGATCTTTTATAGTTCTACCTATTTGCCAGCAAATTTCCTGATGTCATTGTTTTTAACAGCTGAGTAATATCACATTGTGTAAATGTACCACATTTTCTTTTATCCATTGTTTTGTTGAGGGACATCTAGGTTGTTTCCAGGTTCTGGTTATTATGAAAAATGCTGCTATGAACAGAGTTGAGCATTTATCTTTGTGGTATGATTGAGTATTTCTTGGGTATATGCCCAAGAGTGGTATGGCTGGGTGTTGAGGTAGATTGGTTCCCAATTTTCTGAGGAACTACCATATTGATTTCCAAAGTTTGCACTCCCACCAGCAGTGGGGCAGTGTTCCCCGTGCTCCACATCTTTTCAGGTATGAGCTGTGTTACTTGTGTTATTGATCTTAGCCATTCTGGCAGGAGTAAGATGGAATCTCAGACTCGTTTTGATGTTCATTTCCCTGATGTTTAACATTTCTTTTAGTGATTCTCAGCCATTCTCAACTCCTCTGTTGAGAAGTCTCTGTCTAGATCTATGCCCTATTTTTTTAATTGGATTATTGGGATATTTGATCTCTAGTTTCTTAAGCTCTTTATATATTTTGGAAATCAGCCTCCTGTCAGACATGGGTTTTGTGAAGACCTTTTCCCATTCTATGGGTTGCCATTTTGTCTTACTGAAACTATCCTTTGCATTACAGAAGCTTTTCAGTTTCTTGAGGTTACATTTGTTAATTGTAGATTTTAGTGCCTGTGCAATTTGTGTTCTGTTCATGAAGTTGTCTCCTGTGGCAAAGTGTTCAAGTCTATTCCCCACTCTCTCTTTTATCAGCTTCAGTGTACCTGGTTTTATGTTGAAGTCTTTGATCCACCTGGACTTGAATTTTGAGCAGAGTAATTGAAATAGATCTATTTGCATTCTTCAACATGCAGACATCCAGTTTTACCAGCACCATCTTTTGAAGATGCTTTCTTTTTTTCCATTGTATAATTTTGGCCCCTTTTTTGGTCAAAAATCAAATGTCCATAGATGTGTGGATTTACTTCTGGGTCTTTGATTTGGTCCCAATGATCAACTTGTCTGTTTGTATGCCAATGCCATGTAGTACAGCTTGAATTCAGGGAGGGTAATACCTTCAGAAGTCCTTTTATTGTACATGATTGTTTTAGCTATCAGGTTTTTTTGTTATTATTTGTTTGTTTTCCATATGAAGTTGAGCATTGTCCTGGCAAGGTCTATAAAGAATTGTGAGGAAATTTTGATGAGGATTGCACTGAATTTGTAGATGGCCATTTCTACTATTTTAGTGCTCTTGATCCATGAGCATGGAAGACCTTTCTATCTTTTGATATCTTCTCTAGTTTCTCTCTTCAAAGACTTGAAATTCTCATCATATATGTCTTTCACTTGCTTGGTTAGAGTAACACTGAGATATTTTATGTTATTTGTGTCTATTGAGATGGAAGTTATTTCCCTGATTTCTTTCTTAGCCTGTTTATCATTTGTATATTGGAAAGCCACTGCTTTTCTTGATTTAATTTTTTTATGCAGCCACTTTGCCAAAGGTGTTTATCAGCTGTAGGAGCTCCCTTGTAGAATTTTGGGGTTTGCTTACACATACTATTATATCATCTGCAAATACCAATACTTTAACTTCTTCCTTTTCAGTTTGTCTCCCCTTGATCTCCTTTAGTTGTCATATTGCTCTATCTAAAACTTCAAGTACTATATTAAATATATAAATGGGGAGAATAGACAGCCTTGTCTTGTTCCTGATTTTATGGAATTACTTTGTTTCTCTCTATTTAATTTTTATGTTGGCTATCAGCTTGTTTTATATTGCCTTTATTGTGTTTAGGTATGTCCCTTATATTCCTGATCTAAGACTTTTTATCATGAAGGAGTACTATATTTTGACCAATGCTTTTTCAGCATCTAGTGAAATAGTCATGTGTTTTTTTCTTTCATTTTGTTTATATGGTGCATTACAATGACAGATTGTTTTTCATACATTGAACCATCCCTGCATCTCTGAGATGAAGCCCACTTGATTGTGGTGGATAATCTCTGTAGCAGGGTTTTTTTGGGCCACCAACCAGCTCCCAGATCATGACATAGAGATTTACATATGTATTTTAAACTTATCCTACTAGCTCTTATAACTGAAATAAACCTATTTCTCTTCATCTACATTTTGCCTCTGGGCCCTTATATTTTTTTCATTCTATATGTCCTATTTCATGTCTGTCTGTCTGGTCCCAGGCATTTCTTTCTTTCTCCCTCATTCTTTTCCCTCTATCTCTCAAGCCTAGATTCCTCCTCCTACTTATTCTCTCTGCTTGCTGGTCCTGCCTATCCCTCTACTGCCTAGCTATTGGCCATTGAGCTTTTTATTAGATCAATTGGGCTCCTTAGGTGGGCATGGCAACACATCTTTGCAGCATAAATGAATGTAGCACATCTTTGCCTAGTTAAAGTAATATTCCATAACAGATATTTTTGATGTGTTTGTTCTTGAATTTGGTCTGCAAGTATTTTATTGATTAATTTTACAAGTATGTTCATGAGGCAAATTAGTCTTTAATTCTTTCTTTGTTGAGTCTCTGTGTGGTTTATGTATCATGGTGATCTTGGCCTCATTAATGAATTTGGCAATGTTTCTTATGTTTCTATTTTGTAAAAGAATTTGAGGAGTATTGGTATTAGATCTTCTTTGAAGGTCTAGTAGAATTCTGAGCTAAAACTAACTGGCCTTTGAATTTTTTTGGTTGGGAGGCTTTTCATGACTGCATCTATTTCCTTGGGGGTTATAGATCTATTTAAGCTTTTAATCTGATCTTAATTTAGCATTGGTAAGTGTTATCTATCTAGAAAATTGTCCATTTCTTTTAGATTTTCTAATTTTGTGGAGTACAGTTTTCTGAAATATGTTCTAATAATTCTTTGGATTTCCTTGGTGTCTGTTGTTAAGGCACCCATTTCTTTTTAACTGTTAATTTAAATATCCTCTTTAATTAAAGGAGATCAAGGGAATACAAATCGAAAAGGAAGAAATCAAAGTATTGGTATTTGTGGATGATAATTTGGATAAGGGTTTGCCATTATTATCAATATACTCAAAGAGCAAACTCTTTGTTTCATTGATTCTTTGTATTATTCTTTGTTTCTATTTTATAGATTTCAGCCCTGATTTTATAGATTTCAGCCATCTGCTTCTCTTTTGTGTATTTGCTTCTTTTTGTTCCACAGCTTTTAGGTGTGTTGTTAAGTCACTAGTATTAGAATTCCCTAAAATCTTTATGTAGGCATATAGTGCTATGAAATTTCCTTTAGCACTACTTTCATTGTGTCCCATAAGTATGGGTACGTTGTGCATTTATTTTTACTAAATTTTAGGAAGTCTTTAATTTCTTTCTTTATTTCTGCCTTGACACCGTGGTAATTCAGTAGAGAGTTGCTCAGTTTCCATGACTTTGTAGGCTCTCTATTTCTGTTGTTGTTGAAATTCAACTTTAATTCATGATAGTCTGATAGGATAAAGGGAGTTACTTCAATTTTCTTGAGTCTGTTGAGACTTGCTTTGCAACTCAGCATGTGGTCAGTTTTGAAAACGGTTCCATGAGGTGCTGAGAAATTACAATCTTTTGTGTTTGGGTGAAATGTTCAGTAGATATGTTAGGTTCATTTGAGTCATAAAGTCTGTTAGTTCCATTATTTCCGGGTTTAGTTTCTGTCTGGATGACCTGCCCATTGGTGAAAGTAGGATGTTGTTGTAGTGGATAGCCATCCCAGCATTGGCCTGGAAGTTCCAACCCCCACTGAGGCTTCGGTAATGGTCACGCCCACAAGGCGGGGCAGAGGAGGAAGCGGAAGACGAAGGATCGGGAAGAACTCACTCTCTTGGTTCCCGGACTCTGGACGCTGGAGGTAGACCGAGCAGAGTTCTCCAGAGAACAACGCCGGATTGTGCTATACCCTTGCCAGACCCTGTAACCTACCCCCTCATTTGTAAGTACCCCACAAAATAAACCTCCCTTTTAACTACGTGGAGCGGCCTTAATAATTTCACCAATATGTTGTCTTCCACAATTAATATGTGGAGGTATTGTGTGATTTAAGCTTTGGTAAAGTTTCTTTTACAAATGTGGGTGCCCTTGCATTTGTGGCATGGATGTTCAGAATTGAGACATCATCCTGGAAGATTTTTCCTTTAATGAATATTAAATGACCTTCTCCATCTCTTGATTAATTTTGGTTTGAAGTCTATTTTGTTAGATATTAGGGTAGCTACACCAGATTGTATGTTAGGTCCATTTGATTGGAAACTCCTTTTCTAACATTTTCTGAGGTAATGTCTGTCTTTGATGTTGAAGTGTGTTTCTTGTATGCAGCAGAAGGATGGATCCTGTTTTCATATCCATTCTGTTAGCCTGTGTCTTTTTATTAGCCAGTTGAGTCTACTGATATTGAGAGATATTAATGACCACTGATTATTTATTCCTGTTATTATGTTGTTGTTGTTGGTGGTGGTGGTAATGGTAGGGGTATGTGTGTGTTTCTATTCTTTTGATATTGCTGGTATGAGATTATATATTGTTTGTGTTTTTGTGGGTGTAGTTAACTTCCTTGGGTTGGAGTTTTACTTTTAGTACCTTCTGTAGGGCTGAATTGGTGGATAGATATTGTTTAATTTGACTTTGTCATGGAATATCTTATTTTCTCCACATATGGTGATTGAAAATGTTCTGGGTATATTAGTTTGGGCTGGCATCTGTGGTCTCTTAGACTCTTCAAGACACCTGCCTAGGCCCTTATTGCTTTTAGAGTCTCTGTTGAGAAGTCAGGTGTAATTCTAATAGGTCTGCCTCTATATATTACTTGGCCTTTTCCCATTTCAGCTTTTAATATTCTTCCTTTGTTCTGTATGTTTAGTGTTTTGATTATTATGTGACATGGGGACTTTCTTTTCTGATCCAATCTATTTGGTGTTCTGTAAGCTTCTTGTACTTTTGTAGGTATGTCCTTCTTTTAGGTAAGGGTAATTATCTTCTATGAATTTTTAAAGTATATTCTCTGGGCTTTTGAGCTGGGATTCTTCTCCTTCTATTCATATTATTTTTAGGTTTAGTCTTTTCATGGTGCCCCAAATTTCCTGATGTTTTGTGGTAATAATTTTTCAGATTTAACATTTTCTTTGATGATTCTATTTCTTATATTGTATCTTTAACACCTGAGATTTTCTCTTCTATCTTATGTAGTCTATTGGTGATGCTTGTGTGTGTAGTTCCTGTTCACTTATGCAGAGTTTCCATTTCCTGAATTCCCTGTTTGTGTGTGTGTGTGTGTGTGTGTGTGTGTGTGTGTGTGTGTGTGTGTTTTAATTGCTTGTATTTCAATTTTTGTGTGATGACTATTTGTTAGATTTTCCTATTGGCTTTCTTGGCATTCTTTAAGTGATTCATTAATTTCCTCTAATGTTTTAGTTGTCTTTTCCTGGATTTCTTTGAGAGAGTTTTTCGTTTCCTCTTTTGGACCTCTAACATCTTCATAAAGTTGTTTTTAAGGTTTTCTTGTGTGTTGGCTATGTTGGAATGTCTTGCTGTTGTAGGATAGCTGGGCTCTATTGGTGCCATATTGCTCTGGCTCTTGTTGATTGTATTTTTGCACTGGTGTTTAGGCAACTGGGCTTGGGATGATTAATTCTAGCCTCTGATTTCTGAGTTTGTCTTTGTTGGATGGGTGTTTTTTTCCTTGGTTTCTATTTCCTCTTTGGTTTTCTAGTCTTTGTGGTTTGGATTTCTGGCCACTGGCATGATCTCTGATCTAGTAGAAAGTCTCTGTCTGAGTTGGGGGTTGGCTTTCTGGTGGTTAGCTTGATCTCTGCTTATTTGATTGGCATGGCCTGCACCTGTGCCTCTCACTGATGTTGTGTGCTCCTGAGCAACTTAAGTCTGTTTAAGCTAGTGTGCCTTGCCCCTGTTCTGACCAGTGTGGCTTGCAACTGAGAGACAGAAGTCCACTTGGGTTGAGGGCAGGGCCCAGTAGCCAGGGTGTCAATCTGGGACAGTGTGGGCCTCAGGAAAGGGTCCTAGGGAACACAATCCAGGGAGGGGGGAAGTTCTTCTGGCAGGTGCATCACTTATCAGTTCTGACTCTGTATCTGAGTGGGTGAAGTCCATTGGGATTAGGGGTGGCACCCAGCAGCAGGACCAGATTTGAGCTGGGTTGGCATGGGTTGTGGGAAGGGTCCTTGGGAACAGAATCCAGCAAAAGGAGCATCTTTGTAGGCAGGTGGGTCACTCACTAGATCTGATGGTGTTGTCTGTGCCTGAGTGGTTGGACACACACTGAAATTGGGGGCCAGTATGAGCTGGGATGGCATGGGCTGTAGGTAGGGTCCTGGGGAATAGCACTAGTGTTCATTCTTATGAAGATTCCTAATGGAAAGGAGCAAGCTCAGCAAGTGAAAAGATATAATATACAATTAGAGGAGAAAGGGGGTGCCAGGAAGTGGAATGGAGCTAAGTTCTGTATTCAAGGAGGTAAACAGATTAAAGAAAATCCTGATGTCAAGATGAATAAAGGGAGGGGTTACCTCAAGGCAAGGTTCCACCCAGATAAGCTTCCATATTGTGAAAAGGAAATAAAGAAAAGTTTAAGTTCAGGCATGCTGGTAGACACCTTTAATCTCAGTACTCAGGAGGCAGAGGCTTGCAGAGCTCTGAGTTGAAGGCCAGCCTGATCTACAAAGCAAGTTCCAGGATGGTTAATCTTAGGCAGTGAAGGAGACCATAGAAAACAAAACTGATGAAGATGTAATTGAACAAGGGAGGCATGCTCTAGCTCCAGAAAGCAGCAGAACTCTGCCCTTCAGCCATGTGGTTCTGGCTTTAGAGTCAAGGACACACAAAAAAAAGGCATTATGGAATCTCTCTCCTTGATTAAGGAAAGCTGTTGAGATCAAGTGTGTAGCAGGGGTGTCCCTATGTGGAGCCTAGAGAGGCCATTGTGTGAAGCTATGAAGGTGAAGCCTGGATTGCCTTGGAGAACACAAGATGTTGGAGATGCCAGAGCCACAGGATACCTGCTGAGGAAAGGTACTAAGAGGGAGTGGAACCAGCCCAAGAGAAAGAAGTGTGTTATAGTCAACAAAGCTGAAAGGGTTTGGAGAACTGGAGAACATTTTGACAACAGACATGAAGATGCTGAGTTTGGAATTTGCCCAGGTGCTTTTTTTTTTTTTTTTTTTTTGGTCTTTCTTTGATCCAGCATTTTCTCACTATACTCCATTTTTTTTTTCCATTTTGGAATGGTAATGAATGTCCTGTGCTATTACATTTTGGAAGTATGTGACCTGTTTATAGGGGACTAGAATTAAGAGATTGCATGAATCTCAGAAGAGACCTTAACTTTGGCCTTTATACTTTGTTGAGATAGTGATAGACTATGGGGACTTTTGAAGTCGGACCGATTGCATTTTACATTATGGTTCAGTCCTGGGGGGCCAGGGAGTGGAAAGTGGTGGTTTGAGTAGGAATGGCCCCCAATGACTCACGTGTTAGAATGCTTGACCTATAGGAAGTAGCACTATTAGGAGGTGTGGCCTTTTCGGGGGAAGTGTGTCACTGTGGAGGTGGGCTTTGAGGTCATATGTGCTCAAGCTATGCTCAGTATGATACACAGTTCCCTTCTGCTGCCTGTAGTTCAAGATGTAGAACTCTGAGCTGCTTCTTCAGCACCAAGTGTGCCTGCATGCTACCATTATTTTTGCCACAATGATAGTGGACTAAACTTCTGAAACTGTAAGCCAGGCCCAATTAAATGCTTTCCTGTGTAAGAATTGGCATAGGTATGATGTCTCTTCCCAGCAATAGAAACCAAAACTAAGACAGAAATTGGTACCAGTGTAGGTTGGTGTTGCTGTGACAGACCTGACCATGTTTTTGGGAGGATTGTGGAAGGACTTGGGGCTAGAAGAGTCCTTGAGTGTTAAGAGCTTGTTGGGATGTTCTGTGGGAGCTTGGAAGAAAAGAATGTTGAGAGCAATGCAGAGGATGGAGGCCTGGCTTGTGAAGCTCTAGAGTTTAAAGACTCTCTCAGGGCCATTTGTTATTTCGAATTAGGATCTGTGATTCTGGCTAACTGAGGCTGAAGAACCATCTATGATTAAGAAGATACCAGAACTACTAAAGCAAAATTTTGCTTTGCTGTAATACTTGATGCTGGTCAGCTGAAGCTAAGACATTAGTGGTGAATAAGAAGAGACCAGCATCACTCAGGTAAAATCTTCTGGGAACAGAGAGAAGCTATGTTCCAGAGGTCACCAATATTGTACCTTGAGCTGACAGTCAGACCTGATAATGAGTCACCCAGATGGCACTGGTTTTGAAGGCATGAAGGGGTCATGGAGATTAGCTGAATCTTGGCACAGTGATAGGCCAATAAAGGCTATTGGTGAAAGTCCAGCCCAGTTGCAGCAGAAAATCCCAGTGTTTTGGAGATTACAGTACCCTGGTATGACCACTAAGAACAGCAGCAGCAGTGGCGTGGAGCCATTGGGAGCCTAGAAAACAAGCTGTGTGTGCTGCAGAGGGCAGAGCCAGAGAAGTGTCATAAGTTCTTTGGAGGAGAATAGATGACCCCCCACCACACACACAAAATAAAGAAGACCACAGCCAGCATACTTAAAATGCCAAACCCTTAGGATGTAGGAGAGGAGAGGGGAGGAAAAGGGAGAGGAGAAACCCAGGGTATGGGTAATAGCTTAGAAAACAGATCTTGGTCTGCCCTACAGATGTACAATATGGGAGGATGAAGAAGCTATCTAGAAAATAACTTTCATCTGAATGTGTAAGGTGGCAGGAATTAAAAAAAAAGAGAGAATGACTTTGCCTGAAGATTTCAGTGAATTTACTAAGCGAATGGAGTCAGATTGTGGGTACAGATGAGAATTCAGAGAGATGAAAATGGCCCAGAATAATGAAAACTGACAAGTCATAAATTTGAGGCCCATTGGAGCAAATGTCAGTGTTTGAGCAAACCCAATGCGGTGTATTTGTTGGTTAATCTTGATCTCCAGATTCACAGGAACTAGAATCACCTATGAGCCAAGCCTCTGGGCCCATCTGTGAAGGATTATCTAAATTAGGGCAGCTTTGATCAGGATAACTGAAGTGGAAAGCCTCATCCTAAATGTAGGCAGCATTTCCAGCAGGGGCTGAGATATGAGGTGGTTCAAGGGAAACCTTTTTGCTTTTCAAGCTTGCTGGTGAGTTCATTTGCCCTCTTGATCCTGCTGCTGGTCTGTTGATGTCAGAGCCCTCCTTCTTTAGTCTTTCACTGTGAAGCTGAAGACCAGTAGCTCCCCAGGAGCCCCTGGCCTTCAGTGACAGACTGAGACTACTGAGACATCCAGCTACTGGACTCTCAAGGTCTCCAGTGTGCAGACAGCTTCTTTTGGACTACCCAAATAGTACTGTGTAAGCCAGTCTAGTAAAGGCCTTTTAAATTCATTCTGTTGCTTCTGCTCCTCCAGAGAACCCTGATAAATATAGTAGATAGAGAGCAGGGCCAAGAATCATACTTGATCTTGAACAAATGACTACATTATCTCCTCAAAATTATTTTCTTATTTGGAGGGTACCATATATGGATACAGATGTCAGAGTCTTCCTTGTACTAAACAGTACCTGATATTACAGTTATTGTTCAGTCAACCACCTCGGCATTTAGACCAGGTTACCATTCCATGCAAGGAGAATTCTTGAAACTGAAGCAAAACCCAGTTTTGCAGACACTATCCTCAGAGACAAGGAGGATGAGAGTAGTGTAACTCTATTGTCCAGCAGAGATCCAGGCATTCTAGTGCATCCCTGCTCATGGGACACTTGATAAGTGTCTCAGACCAGGAATTCTGAATGTATCAATCACTATGGTAATATTCTTTCTCCAAGTCAGACTGGAGCAAAGGTTGCTATTTGATTGGGTCTGCAAATGAAGACTAAAGATAGATAGATAGAGCAGAGGAAGCCAGGATTATAAAGAGGGTTTTAGGTAAGTGTGTAGATTTTATAGTTCAAAACTATTTGAAATATAAAGCTGAATGGCCACTCTAAATATAACAAAGAAAGTCAAATGCTTTCAAGATAAAATTAAAATGACAGTGTGAAGTCAATAAGTTTGATGTTTTTATTCAGTTAAAGCTAGTTTTAAAGAAATAAAAACCTGAATATCCTTTCCATTTCTTGTTGTTGTTGAACTAAATGAAAGTGCAGAGGAATCATTTGGGTCCTTTGATAGAGGCCAGCAAGTAACAGAGTGTGCAGTATCTTTAAGCATCGTTTTATGGCCAGTAAGGAAAGTCTATAAAGTTACTGCCTTTTAAAAAAAAGAATCCTCCACGAAGAATAGAGGGTTGGCCATTGAATGATAACTAAGCAAAGGAAATTCTGTGAGAAGTAGAGATAAAATTGTCCATAAACTCCGTTCCCAGTGGTCAAGCTCAAAGCAATGTCATAACAAGGCACTCTTTATTAACTGGGCAATTAACACACTCATTATGAAACAGCTCTCAAATATCAAGTGCCCTAAATGAGTTTTGTACAGATGTTGGAGCTTATTCAATTTGAGTTCCAATCTCATGGGAACTACTACGCACACAGGTATTTTACAATCCTAATTTCAGCAAAGCTGGGTCCACATGTTGCTCAACAGAAGGGAAAATTAGTGTGGTGCCAGACATAGTGCCTTGCTGCCCACGGATGACAGGGCTGAGCTCTTCCATAGCCTTAGAGGACATCTCCATTGAGGCTCTTGAGATGACTCATGGGACTTCCCATGCTTTGTCAGTAGATGTGGAGAATACACTTCTAAGATGACTTGATGGTGAATTCCACTCAGCATTTCTTAACCTCTCAGCAACATCATGAAACTGATTGACATTGTGGGCTTTGTCAAAGGGTGTTTTCTTTCTTTCTCTTTTAAATCACTGCAGTGTAATAGCCTCACACATTATGACATCACACAGCTAGATTAAGCTAGGAAGGCACTTCAGCTCCCACTTGCCCAGTCCCAAACTCTGGGTCTCATTGAACTCCCATAAGTGGCCATTCTGAAGCCACTGAGCTTCACCTAGCAATCTTTACTGGGGCTGTCAATTGCACTTTTCACTCACTTTGGCACCACAACAATAAGACCATGATAGCTGGAACTAGAGAAACCATTAGCTTCATGTCCTCTGTCGTGTCCGCCGTTCATTCCTCGTGACCTAATCATACTCTTTCTTGCTCTCCCTTCTAATGTTAAGGAGGTTTTCTTAAGTACTCTATGCCATGTAATAAAAATTAAACTTAAATAATTCTCCCCTACAAAATATCTTCCATAGGTTTTCCCCTTTATAACTTGCAATACGCTGTTTCCTAATTTAGTAGCATTGCATTTAAATGTCACTGCCATTTAGACTGCTATTAAAGGCTACATTGTGAATTTGGTTTTTTTTATGTTTGGTTGCTTTTGTGCCACTGAGAATTCAGCCCAGGGTCTTGTGCATGCTGGTTAACCACTCAGTTACTGAGTCACTTTGCTGTAGTTTTTTTTGCTAACAACATAGTATTATGACAGATGAATGATGGCTACTTTCCAAAAGAAGGAAAATGTTACTGTTATTGAAAATACTGAACACAGGCAGAGACAGGAAACAAATGCTAACAGTGTATTCAAATGTTGTCATCACACAGATGATAACTGTGAGGCAGAGGTCCTTAAGCTGTGGGTGGTGACGCCTTTAGGGACTGAATTTCAGATATCCATGTATCAGGTATTTACATTAATTGTAGCAAAATTACAATTATAAAGTAGTCATAAAATAATTTTTTTGCTCGGGTCACCATAACATGAGGAACTGTATTAAACGGTTGGAGCATAAGGAAGGTTGAGAACCCCTGAGAGCAATGCATATTTTAGTGAGCTAGATTTATGTTCCACACTGTATATTCCTCAAGTCTCATGGTGTACACAATAAATATGTGTCAACTTGAAATGCATTAATGTTTAACTTTTAAATAAAGAATTTCAGTGTAAAAATATAATAGCTGGAGTTATAGGCAGCTGGGAACCACACCACCTGATAGGGGAGTCACACTCAGGTCCTCTGTAAGAGCCATACATGGTCTAACTACTAAACCACCTCTGTAGCCCCACACCTGGCTTCTTATGGAGGTACCTGCAATCTGGTTGTGGAACCTCAGGATTGTAGAGCAAGAACTCACCAACTGAGTCATCCTCCAGCCCCAGGTGGTGTTTAATTATGGATGCTCTGGCAACTAAAATGTTAGGACAATATTTCCCCACATGAGGATTTAATTTTTAAAATAAAAATCGTCATCTCTCAGATCCAGGGGTAGAATTGCTTGCTATTAGAGGAAGATTGGAAAGAAGGGTTCTTATTTGAGATACATTTACTTTAAGGATCAAGGACATAATCCAGATATCAGAGAGGATATCATCGCTTCTAAAATGGCCTGTTTAATCAAAAGGACAATGTACATTTAAGGTAAGACTGTCTTATTTAAATATTCACCACAAGTAGCTTATTAATAACAAAGCTAGCTCCTGACAGTTTCAGAGGCTATTTCTCTATATATGCAACAGTGAGAGGCATAGTTTTATGGATGTAGATGATGACTGAGAGAAGCGAGCAACATCCTTAAAGGATCTGCAAGAAGTGTGTGTGTGTGTGTGTGTGTGTGTGTGTGTGTGTGTGTGTGTGTGTGTGTGTGTAGGAGGGAGGCTTAAGAGTCTCTTAACCCCAGGAGTCATGTGTAGGTCTACAGCTATCTCTGCATTTACTACATTTACTACTCAGGATTTCAGCTACTTTTTTTTTTTTTTTTTTTTTTTTTTTTTTTTTTTTATCTTTAAAGATGGGATTGAAACCTTTTTTGGGTGTCAGCTTTGTCTTGCCTGGAGACATGTGCACCAGTTAGCTTTAATTGTCAATTGGTTAAATGAGGTGGGTGGATGCACTCTGAATTTGGATGGCATTTGGGGTAAGCCCAAACAGCAGTAGAGTGGGAAAAAAGTGAGTTGTGTAGAAGCTGATGTGGCAGGACCAGCTGCTTCAGGTTCCTGTTGCTTTGATGTCCCCACAGTGATGGACCACAGCCTGAAATTACCAGTGAAAATTACTCTTTCTCTCCAGTGTATCAAGATAGTTGATCACAGCAACATAAATGAAATCAGAACAGCATGCAAGAAAGTCAAACAATAGATGCCATCTGCCATCCTTACAATAAAATACTAAATTCTTTCCTTGAGCAGTCAGATTGATATTACTGCATGAAACATAAGCCAAGTGTGTTGACATTGCTAATAATATTTTCCGGTTAGAGGAGCTGTCATATTGAAAATCAAGACCCTCTCACTCCAGCCTCTTTATTTCTTATTTCCGTTTTCTCTGACTCCTCTCAAGAGAACCCTTGTAGTTTCCTGTCAGAGTTGTCTCTCTCTCTTTTCCATCTCTCCTTGGAGGACAGGCACTGTTTTATGATCTTGTTAAAGGCAAGCATTTCAGCTCTGGTGTGAATGCTGTTTTTGTGCTCACTCTTTCTTGGTTCTGAGGGAAGCCTGCCAGGCTGTTTCCTCTAGAGTCAAGAGTGTCTCATTCTGACCCCATCTCTCTGACTCCCCAAGCAAGTGATGATGCTGAATTCTCCCCTAAAACTGCCACTGCAAGTACAGAGGAATGTTGACGTTTTTGACATATAACATCCTACAAGAAAAGCTTACATATGCTATGAATGTGTGACCAAGGCCATGCTATCTTGGAATAGATACCCCTGAGCTCTTTGTTTTATAGAGAACTTGACAAATTGCAAAGCTTGCTCATATCACAGGTGCTGACTCATTATCTATGAATGGTCTGAGTCATGCTGTATGAGATAGGCCATCCCTGTGAAGGATCGTGTGATTCTGTCATTCTGCTGATGGAGGATGATGTTGTGCCCCATTTAGCTTAGTAGCCTCTGTATGAAAATTTAGATATATATGCATGCTGCCAAGTGTAACATTATGGAGTATATTAGTGAATGATGGACAACAGTAGTGATGGCAGTGCCATAAGAGTATAGTGGAACAGAAAAATTTCCATGACCTACAGTTTGATTTTAGCTTTTCTATGTGTAGATATGTTTAGGTACATACACATTTCCTGCTGTGTAACAGCTACCCCAGACATCAGTACAGTAACCTGCTGTTCAGGTTTATAGCTTAGGAGCAATAGGCTAAACTGTTTAGATTTATACAAGTATGCTCTGTGAGCATTACAATATAGAGAAATTGCCTAATGATCTATTTTCTGAGTATGCCCTTATTAGTTGAATCATATATATATATATATATATATATATATATATATGAGATATGTATGTATGATACACACATAGATATGTATACACACATATATATCATATATAATTATGTATCATATATATCATATCTATATGTAGGTTATGATCATATATATATATTCTCAGTTACTTTTCTGTTACTGTTATTACAATATCCTCACAAAAGCAGCTAATTCAAAACTACAGTACTTCATGGCAGGGAAGTCAAGGCAGCAGAGGCTTGAATAAGGTGGTTGCATATCATCCACAATCAGGAAGCAAACATCAATGAATTCTTGCTGTTGCTTAGTTCACCTTCTCCACCTGTACCACTGGTTCTCAACCTTCCTAATGATGTGACCCTTTGTTGTTGACCCCCCAACCATGAAAGTATTTTGATATTACTTCATAACTGTAGTTTTGCTACTGTTATGAATCATAGTGTAAGTGTAAATATCTGGTATGCAGGATATCTGATGTGGGATTCTAGACTCAAACAAGTCTGTCGAGTGTGCTTGTACCCTGACATCTCTCAGAGATTTTACCTGTAGATGTAGGGCACTCATTCTGGACTCTGGTTGAAAAACTTGGATCCACTTCATGGAGACAAAGGTCATGTTATTTTAAAAGCCACCAAGTCTTTTCCTCCCCACCAGAAAGCTGGCACTAACCTGTTATTTTGCTCACAGCCTGCCATCTGATAAACTATGGAAGGTACCACCTCTACTGCTCAGACATCTCGTTTCCTCCCTGCACCTTCCTCTGCTCAGGGATCGCTTGGTAGTCAAACTGTTAATCCTGCTTGCCCTCAATCGGACTGTGTATGCATATTAGGTATATTTCAATATTTTATTTGTCTTTAAGCTATATATAAACTAGCCTGTTACCACAATAAACAAGCTACCCCAGATCTACACTCATCCTAATGGTTCCTAGCTCATACTCACACTCACAGCCATTTGACTTCCTAGCCTCTTTTCTCCTCTGGGTTCTAAGACCACCAGTGCACTGTGGAGTCTTGGGGTGGATGCAAAACAACACTGTGATATGCAACCCAAAGGGATAATGGTCCACATGTGGAGAACCTCTGACTATGCAGTCCAGGAGCCCAGCCAGAGAATGATACCACCCACCCACAGTGGCTGGACCTTCCCTCCTTAGTTAATGTAATCAAGTTTATCCCTTACAGGCTTGCCTAGGGACCCACATCCCAGGTGATTCCAGAGTTTGTTGAGTTGACAATTAACACAAGTCATCAAATTTAGACACACATTTATATAAATTATGCATATATGTGAAGAATTTTCTCTTTCACATTCTCTGTTTGCTCCCTCTGATTCTGCATGTGTTAATAGCTAATAATTTATCACTACTTTTCAAAACTCCCAGTTTGCCTTTCTTTCTCTCTATAAGCATTCCTGATACTTCTGTGGGGAAGTGACTTGCTTTGGACAGTGACTGAATGAAGTGCTTTTAGGCAGAAGTTCTTAAAATCTGGCACAGTTTCTTTATCTTATGCAAACCAGAAAGCCTTGTACTGTTATGGTGATGGTGTGAAGATGGCCAGCCTTCCCCCAGTGCTGAGACTATTTTGGACAGGAAAATGCTCTCAGTACATCTTAACCTAGTCTATCCTTATCATTATAGCAAACCCTATAGTCTTTAGTTTGTTGAATTCTATACTTTGATTTCATGTCTTTAAAACCTCAATTCCCTCTAATTCATTCTATTAAGATTGTATTTTCTACTAACATGGCTGCCTTGAAGCCACATGTGTTTATTTTTGTACATATAAAACCTATTACAAATATTGTGCAAGCTTTCTCTTTGTTTGCTTTTCCTTTCGATGTAATAAATGCATTCTTTGGATTTATTTACAACACATTTAATATTGCTTCAACAATTCCTTGTCATGAGAGATTTGGAAATATCTAAACATAGTATGTACAGGACTGTCTAGTAAAACCTCATAGCATGTATTAGCTTAAGATCTTAAATATGGAGTGAACATAAAATAACTCAATGTTGAGAAAACAAGTAGTCTTATTAACACAGGTGAAGCACTTGAATAGATATTTGTCAAAATAAGACATACAAATGACCAACAGGTTTGTAAAGTGCTCAACATCATTAATCATTGTGAAAATGAAAACTAGAACCACACAGCAGTCAGAATAGCCATCATCAACAGATGGAGAGCAGCAAATGTGGGCAGGATGTGGAGAAGGAAGGTCCTTGCAGACTGTAGGTGATATAGTCAATTAGTATGGTCATTATGGAGAGATGAAAGTCGAATTACCATGTGAGCCAATAATACAACTTCTGAATACATATCTACAGGACTTGAATATTGTATATTGAAGAAATATTTGTAATTCCATTTATTATAGCATTATATAAAAAGCTAAGTTTTATAATGAACCCTAAGTGTTCATCTATGGCTGAATGGAGAAAGTGGTGTATATGTTCAATGGAATATTACTCATCCTTAAAGGCTGGGGAAGCCTTTGGCATTTGTAATTATGTGGAGGAAAACATTATATTAAGTGAAAAGAGCTAGATAAAGAAAAAGCATCTCAAGTTCTTATTTTGAAGAACTTGAATCTAAATCACTTAAACTCTTGGTATGAGAAAGCACAATGATGGTTACCAGAGACTTGGGGTGAAGCAGGTGGATGGATACTGTTGAAAGGTTCCTATTACAAAAGGAATATATGGCGAAAATTCTAGATTTCTTCTGGAGTGAAATATGCCATAAAGAAAGAAGGTATAATTTATAATTTGGAGACCATTTTGTGAAATCAGTTACCTTGATAGCCATGGATTCCATTAAGCTCTGGGAGAGACAGTAATTCAAGGTGCTTGTGCTGCCTTCAGTGGTGGTGATGTTTTCTTGTGTGCCTCCAGAAAGGGCTAGCTTTCTCTTTCTGCCACACAAACTATTTCAGTTTCTTGAAGTATCTTTCTTGGAACTCTATATTTTGAAAAATGCTTTCCTCAGAGAATCTGAAAAATATATTCTTATTTGAAGACCATGCAAAAGTAAGAAAAGGGAAACAAACCCAAAAGGCCTTGAACTGCAGACATGTTGAAGGCCATGTGAATGGCATATGGGGACATGAGGAGGATCAGATTTTGTCGAAGAAAGGCTGTTCTGGAGTTTTGTGTAGTGCCTTTCACTTTGCAGAGAATTTGCTGAGTGTTAAATTCAGTTGAGAAGTAACATTGCTTTATTTTAAAATTAATGGAACCCAAACACACAAGCTAAAAAAAAATCATTCTACAATAATAAAACAACACTAAGAATTTATAATTTTATGGCAAAATGAAGGAAAAAGTAAGTACAAACATCTTTGGGGTAGAAAGTACGTATGATAGTGAGATTATCTTCCAGAGAACAAGATTGTATTTGTGTTTAAAATATCTCCTAAATATAAATTTCATGCAGTGCATAAATTGCTACTAAATAAAATATTTATAAGCATCATTCATAACACTTGCCAACCTCATTAATTCTGTAGCTTTAAATACGGCATGCTCCAGTGCAACAAAATAACTCAGTTTTCTTTTGCTAACTCAGGGTTGTAAGTATCACATCTCATGTTAGCCTCAAACTTACTGTGTATCTAAAGATTCATGAACCTTCTGACCTTTGCATCCACCTCCCCAGTGCTGGGATTGTAGACATGCACCACTACACCAAATATGTTGTGCTGGGCATCAGATTCAGGGCTTTGTGTGGTCTAGACAAGCCATCTACCAGCTGAACTACATAGCAAGTTCTAATTAATGCTTAAAAAACAACTTAGAAAAACATCAACATGCATCCCTGCGGATGCAGATAGAACTAGGATCAGGGCATCACTGCTGAAATCTTAGTTATGTTTCTCTTCTCTGTTGTTTGACATATTTAGACCCTATTGTGATTTTGATTTCTTGTGAACAAATAATAAGTATTTTCATGTATATAAGACATTAATGGAGTTACATGTATCTCCATGTATTTGCTCAGATCTCCTTTTTTCTTTCATTTTTTTTCATTTTTCTTTATTAATAAATTTTCTACTCACTCCACATACTATTCATAGATTCCCCCTCTTCCCTCCTCCCACCCCCAGCTCTCTTTCCCAAGTTATCCCGCATCCCCACATCCCCCAAATCGAGGTCTTCCATGGGGAGTCAGCAGAGCCTAGCACACTGAGCCTAGGCAGGTCCAAGCCCCTTCCCACTGCACCAAGGCTGTGCAAGGTGTCACAGCACAGGCACTGGATTCCAGAAGCCTGCCCATAGACCAGGGACAGATCCCGATCCCCCTTCACGGGTGCCCCCCAAACAGTTCTAGCCAAACAACCGTCTTCCGTAACTAGAGAGCCTAGTCCAGTCCTATGGGGGCTCCACAGCCACCAGACCACAGTTCATGGGCTTCCACTAGTGTGGCCAGTCATCTCTGCACGTCCTCCCATCATGATCTTGACGTCCCTCGTCTGCATTATCTCTCCTCTCTCTCATCAATTGGATTCCAGGGGTTTGCTCAGATTTCTGAACATGGTCCCAATGCTTGCTTGAGCAGTCAGAGTGTGAGCATCTCTCTGTCCAAGGTGCTGAACCCAGGCTTGAGGAATAAGGTCGACTGTGCTTCTAACAACACACTTTTTACTGTGGCCGTGTAACCACAGACTTTAAACTGCTTGCATGTAGAGTGCTTTCAGTTTCTTATAGATGGCCTGGAATCCAAAACATGTTAGTTCACTTAATTCTTATGCCATCTTTCAGCCTTATGTGAACTCCAAGAAGTCATGAAATTAAATAAAACATAAAATATAATAAAACCCATACTAACAACGGACACAAAGGATGGGTTTATAAAATTTACAACAATCATAAGAGTAATCATCAGCTGGGTGTGGTGGTGCATGCCTTTAATCCCTGCACTCAGGAGGTAGAGGCAGGTGGATCTCTGTGAGTTTGAGACCTTCTGATCTCGACTTCCAGGACATATTGAGTTCCAGAACAGCCAGGGCCACACAGTGAGGACCCTGTTTTAGAAACAGGGTAAACTCTTAGTCATGATAAAATACTAATATGTGCTAGCTAGTCTATGTTAGGAACTGTCAGAATTTTTCATATTTGTCAAGTAATGCAATCATCACAACAAACCTAGAGAACCACTCTATTACTTCCATTTTATAGATGAGCAAATAGAGAAATGCAACTATAAAGAGGTTGAACAGAACCTAAGTGTAGGCAAACTGGTTACGGTAAGTGTGATTTTAATTGCCTCAATGTAATGCAAGAAGTCCTTTGCAGGATTATGTTGTCAAGAAAGAGCAAAGAGAAATCACTGATATGATGTAATGTTTAGTATAAACTGATTGTAATGATTTGCTGAGCATTTTCTTTCCAATGCTGAAAGTGTGTTATCCCCAGAATCAGTCAAGGCAGTTATATGGACCAGTGTGTTTCCATATTCCTAATTTTGGGGGGATTACTCATCAACAAAAATTTACTTTTTATTTATTTAATAATTCAGTATTCCATAGTGATTAAGTAGGCTGAAAGGTTTAGTCACTGGTGTCCTAAATACCACGAGGGCATTTGAAACTATCAGCATTTACTATTGATACTTTTTTTTTCTGTTTTCTTTCTTGTTTTGTATGTGTGTGTATGAATACATGGGGCATGCAAGTGGGTGTTCATGCACATGACTACTCAGGCAGAGACCAGAGCAGGATATTGGGTGTCTTATATCCCTCTGTACCTGATTGACTTGAGACAGGTCTCTGTCTGGCTGGTCTGTGAGTTCTCAAGATCTACTTCTACGTTGCCCACTCCTTCCCCGCCCCCCACGATGCCTTAGTTGCACATATGTACAGCTGTGCCTAGTTTTTTCTTTGATGTGGGTGTAAGGCATCTGACCTCAGGTCCTTGTGCTTAAAGAGAAAACACTCTTTCTCTCTGAAGCACCTCCCCACCCCCAGACCAACGCTATTGCTTTTCTCTCTCCATTCAGTTCCTGTATCTAACATGTGGGAAAAATAACAATTCAAAGTAGTTTTGCTGGTTAAATACTTTAATAACAATAAAGCATTAAGAAAAAAATGCCCAGCACTGAGCAGATTTCAGTAAACACTAGTCATTGGCATTACATGTTTTATGTCACAGATTGGGCAGCAATTGAATTTTTGATGAAGTTTACTCATGTTTATGAAATATTTTATGGTCAAAGGGAAGTATTTACATGTTTTATTTTCTAGTGAATTGATAGTATGTGGTAAAATGCATGTTTGGGTGCTTTTTCTACCATATGTGTCTTTTAAGATTTATCTATGAGTTTAGTAATTAAAATAACATAAATTATAATGTACTTTAGGTAAGATGTTTTCCATTGTGTGTAGCACAAATTGTTGGAAGGTCTTATTAATAAAATCAAACCTAAAGCCAGGTATTGGTGTGAATGCTGGGAGACCAGAGTAGCAGAAGCCACAGCCACCTTACCTTGCCAATTTCTCAGCTGATCCTGTCTCCTCAGACTGGAAGCCTCTGAGTCCTCATCCAAATGGATCTCAGCTGAACTTCTGCTCAAAAGCCTAAAAGCTTAACCAGCTCTAGTTCCTGGTCCTCACGCCTTAAGTACCTTTCTGCTTCCTGCCATCACTTCCTGGGATTAAAGGCTCTTGTTACCACGCCTGGCTGTTTGCAGTGTGGCTTTGAACTCACAGAGATCCAGATGGATCTCTGCGTCTGGAATGCTAGGACTAAAGGCGTGTGCTACCACTGCCTAACCTCTATGTGTAATATTATGGCTGTTCTGTTCTCTGACCCCCAGATAAGTTTATTGGGGTGCACAATATATAAATTGCAATTGTGGAGCTAATTTATAACATATGATATTGGTTGCAAACATTTTAAGTACTGTCAACACTTCCATGTATATTAATTCAATTAAAGTTAAAGGGAGAAGTGAGTTTTCTTTGCACAAGTGGCAAGTTAATCATTATCGTGTGATTAAGACAAGGTAGAAACCAGAAAATAGTGCTCTGATAAAGCCTGATGACATATTATATAAATAACCCAGCTTTGGGACAGGAGTAGAGAGAAAATGGACACTTAATAGAAATACTGTTACATTGTTTCAATTTGCTATTAAAACAATATCATTCCTTTAGAATGTATTAATAATAATTCTACATTTAACATTCAGACATTGTTTATATTCTGATAATAATCAAAAGTAGCCAGGTGCCAGGTGGTAGTGGCATACCCTTTAATCCCAGCACTTGGGGGGCAGAAGCAGGCTGATCTCTGTGAGTTTGAGACCATCCTGGTCTATAGAGTGAGTTCCAGGACAGCCCAGGGCTACACAGAGAAACCCTGTCTCAAAATACAAAATACAACAAAAAAGTAGGTGTGTGCTACTGTCCCAGTTGCTGGGAGGCTTGAGTAGGAAGATGACTTCAGCCCAGGATTTTTCAGACAAGACTGCATTGGAAGGGAGGAAGGATAGAAGGAAGGAAGGAGAATCTATCCTTAAATGTCACACAGTAAGGAAGGTAAGTAAATCATGAGAGTAGAGTATGAGCAGGTTAGTACAAAGTGACATGGTACTGGAAAGTAGAGAACATGTTTGAAAGTGTGTGTGTGTGTGTGTATGTATGTATGTGTATGTGTGATAGATGCATGTGACTATGTGTGTACCTGTGTGCATGTGGGTGTGTGCATGTTAGAGGTGCATGTGACTGTGTGTACACGTGTGCATGTGTATGTATGCATGTTATAGGTGCATGTGACTGTACATGGGTGCATGTGTGTGTGTTATAGGTGCATGTGATTGTGTGTATGCATGTGTGTGTTATAGGTGCATGTGATTGTGTGTACGTGTGTGTGTGTGTGTGTGTGTGTGTGTGTGTGTGTGTGTGAGAGAGAGAGAGAGAGAGAGAGAGAGAGAGAGAGAGAGAGAGAGACTGTGTGCATATTATTGGTGCATGTGACTGTGTGTGCACATGTGTGGCTGTGGGCATAAAGAGACCAGAAGAGGACATTGGGTATTCTCCTTTATCATCCCTCATCCTTATTTGTTTGAGAAAGGGACTCTTCCTGGATCCAGAGCTCACATTTTTTTTTCAGCTAGGCTGGAAGCCAGCAAGCCACAGTGAACTCCTGTCACAAGCTCTCACAAGGCTGGGGTTACTGGCACCTGGGAGACCACAGCTGGTTTGTTATGTAGGTGTTGAGATATGAACTCAGGTCTTCATGTTGTGCAACAAGTATTCCTAACATCTTGAACTATTATATCCAGTCCCATGAGGAAGTTTTATAAAGAGAATGTCATGCCTGAACTGTAACCATATTTGAGTCTTAAAAGAATAGTTTTGAAGTCTGGTCATATTTCACGACTTAAGTTTTGACTGTGTATAACCTCTTTATGTTCACTTCAGTGACTGTAATAGGTATTAACTACAATACCACATATAAGGTACTTAAACTCTAGCTTATTGGTTTTAGTAGAATATTTTATTATAAAACAAGAGTTCATTATTAAAGCATTATTAAGTATGGATGAATGTAGTTCAGAAGTAGGAGAAGCACCTGAAATTATAATTCTGAGTGTAACTCTGAGATTAAATGTAAGTGCATTTAATTAAACAATAGAAGAATAAACTGGAAAACCAGAAGACACTCTGGACTTTATCTTTTGAATATGAATGTTATTTTAATATGCAACTGAAGTAAAACATATAGTAATGTATTGTTAATGCCCAGGAGTTAATTTAGTTTTAAAGATTTGTTAATTTTTATTTAATGTGTCTATGCACCACTTCTCTGGTGCCCATGGAGGCCAGAAGAGGGCATCAGGTCCCCTAGAACTCGAGTTACAGATGGCTGTGAATTGCTATGTAGATTCTAGGAACAAAACCTGAGTCTTCTGGATGAGCAGCCTGTGCTCTTAACCACTGAGCCATTTCTCCAGCTCCAGTACTCAGGAGTTAAGCTAAAGTAATCACAGAGTCAAAATTAAAAAAAAAATTGTATATGCACATACAAAACTTTTACCTCCCCTCTCTCTGTCTGTCTGTCTCTCACGTGTGTGTGTGTGTGTGTGTGTGTGTGTGTGTGTGTGTGCGTGCACGTGCGTGTGTGTGTGTGTGCGCGCGCACGTGCACACGAGTGTAAGGATTTGCAGACCATTTGAAACTACTCAGATTGGGAACTGCTGCTATGGTGATGAGGTGCCATGAGATTTAAAAAAGTTGTCAGGATATAAAAATAATAATAACATCAGTTTCCCTCCCTCCTTTCCTACCCATCCCTCCCCACTGCCTCTCCTCTGTCTCTACCCACTCCTCTTCCATTTCTATTAAGAAAAGAGCAGCCCTCCCATGGTATCAACAAAACAGGGCATATCAAGTTGCAGTAAGACTATGTACCTTCCCTTGTATTAAGGCTGGACAAGGCAACCTAGTATGAGGAGTAGGGTCCCAAAAGCCAGCAAAAAAGTCAGAGACAGCCCCTGCTCCCATTGTTCGGAGTCCCACAAGAAGACCAAACTACACAATTGTTACATGTATGTAGAGGATTTTGCTTAGGAATGTGGCAGCGTCATGTTTGCATTTTGGAGGAGGTTTTGCAATGAAGGCAAAGGACAAGCTGTAGACATATAGTCTCTTATAGACAACTCCAGTGGTTAGAAGAGACCACAATTTTCTGGAGTTTATTGAAGGGTGTGTTAATAAATAAAATATTTCCTGAGATGAACATAAAATTAAGTAAGGAACTGGTTAGCTGTAGAAATATTGAAAAGTCATGAACCACCTCAGTCTGACAGAACCTCAGAAAGGAAACTAAAATTGTGGGGTCTAACTATAAAAAATAGAAGCTAGATTTATTGTTCTCACCTTCCACATCTTTTTGTTTTATTCAAACCAAACCAAACCAGAAACCATAGAATAAGGAGATACACCCCTGCCCTTCACCAGTCATTTTTCTGGATCACTGAGAAATCCAAAGAATAGAAAATAAGTCTGATGGGGGCGAACAGAATAGCCAGCAGAAGATGAAAAGGCTCAAAATGACATTGATGGCCATGGTCAAGGAGAAGGGTAAATTATTCTAGAAATTTTCATGGAAAAGAATGCAAAGGCCATGGTGTGTGATCTACCCCTCACACACGACAGGACTCCATTAATGCACATGAAACAGTGTTTGACTGGAAATCATAGTGACACCATTTCCATGATTCAATTAATTATAATAAAATAATTTGAAACATTTGCACATTTTTAAAGGGGAGATTGGTTATTTCAATAGGATGCAAGTCTACTGAATTTGCTTTCAGTAGTATGCAAATCTCAAATTGTTGAGATTTCATGGGCTCAACATCCTTATCATTTCTAGAAGACAAGATTTTACAGTAGGATCTTGATCATTTTTATCCCACGTCTTGGGTGTAGAAGTTGTGTTGTAGGTGTATCAGTTAGGCACTCCACATTTATTTATTCTCTGCATTTTGACCAGTTGTGGATAGCTTAATAGTCTCCTAGGGTCTATGACCTCTCCAACTACTGATAGTTGGCCCAGTTTACAGTATGTCATGAACTCCATCCACTGAATGATGTTTACATCACATTAGACAATTGTTGATTATTCTCAAGATAAAAATGTCACTATTGCACCATTGGAAATAGTTTACTGGGGGCAGTCATTGTTGTGGTTTATTGGATTTATGGCTGGATAGGACTATTGGTTGTTTTTCTTCCTTGGCTGCTTGCCTAGCATCTTCTAGTACTGTGAGAGTCAACTTTAAGGAGGACCCTTCTAGGTTAGCTCCAACTCAGTGCTTTCAAGTCCCATACCCAAAGTGTGTGGTATCTTCACAATAGAGCCTTATTCTCATATTCTTGAGAATGGCAATATCATGGTATCAACTTGTATAAAACACACACACACACACACACACACACACACACACACACACACTAATATGTACTTTTAAATAAGCTTGTAAAATAATGTTTCCCTATGGCCTTTAAAATCACATCTATTATTATTTATTTCTCTCTCTTTTCTCCTTATATTATCCTCTACACACAATTAAAGTACCTCATGTTTTCATCTTTTACGTTGTACCTGTGTCTTAAAGGGATTAGAAACTTTTTGAAGGGCGTTCTTTCAAGACTGTTTATATGTCTCCAGAAGTAGGAAAGATCCTTAACAGAATCCGTTCTGCTCTTTCCCTTTCCCTGTCTTCTCTTGTTTCTTGTTATAGGTTGCTAGAACTAGATACACACACGCACACACGCGCACACGCACACACGCGCACGCGCGCGCACACACATGCACACACTATATGTATGCGTATGTATGCTACACAAGATTTAGATCAGGAAGCCCTGTGTAGAACTGTCAGCATTTTCACGTGAACTTCATGTCCCATTTCCACTCCATTTTATTTTCTCATAACTTCTCCAAAGTGAGAACGAGAGAGGTGAGGCAGCGTAGTTAAATGAATTACTTACGATGTGAGGGTGTCATTAAGACCATCAGATCAGAAGCAAAGTTGAAGCATTCTGGAGTTTTAGAGTCCGCTTGTAAAATAAGGACTATCTACTAGAGACTTTTCTCAGAAAATACATTTCCAGGGATTTCCCTGATGATTAAGAAGATATAGTTCCTGGAAAGAAGTCTGCTATACACACACGTGACTGATCATATTATGTTTGACCCCATGTTAGCCTTAATTCCACAAGTGTGAGTGAGAATAACCAAGGTAATTAAAGCAATTTGTGAAAACATACATGGTAAGAAATAGGTAGAAATACTGAGGATAAATCATGAACGATATTATTATAGGCAAGTAGACTGAGCATCAGATTAAGAAAAATCTTAACCTACAGACCAAGCGACTGATGGTGGCTAGAAAGCACTTAGCACTTCTATTGTTCAATTTCTTTTATTTTCAGAAAAACTTCAAATACCTTCATTCATTGATGGCTGTAACTACACAGAAATCTTTTTCTTTCCACAAGCAATGTGTCTCTTTTAAAATGTGAGTTCTTCTTTCTAAAGAGAATAACTCTTCATCCTTTTTTCCTACTGCCAAACAAAAACAATTCATAGATGGCCATTTCTATGTCATGCTAGTGCTGGTGACCAGCACAGCTGACGGAACATCAGGAAGGTGAGCTTGCAGCCATTAGATAGGTGCCCCCTGTCCTGTTAATAATAATGTTACTAGTAACAGTTACAGATATATATTCTTGAGCTTAAGTCAAAATAATAGTATTATAGATCAGAAGAACGTTTGCATCTATTAGCATATCATACAAACGTGAAGATTTTCATTATTTAAAAAGTTTTGTTTTTATAAATGAGAAATTAGTGTAAAACTCTAAATTAACAGCAAATCTTGAAGGACTAATCATGTGAGTCTTTTAACCTTTTTTTGCCAATCCATTCAAATTAATTCTTGTTAACAGAGTTGTTAAACAGCCAATTATCAAAAGCGGTAAGATAAAAGTTTTGAAAAAATTATCTGCACTGAATCTTTCTGTTTAATGAATGTTGGCCATACATTTGTGCCCTGAGAATATTAACTATGATGATAAACACATGGGGCTCCTGGGATGTAATGTGTATAATGATCAACCTTCTTTGTCAATATTCACAGATACAGTTTGCCTTTCTAGAACCCCTGAAGGATCAAGTGTAGAGAAGGTACTTTCTAAAGTAGTGTTTCTTTCTTTAAATTTATTATTTATGGGCTTTAAAAAATATTTATTTTATACTAGTGTCTTGATAGGTACAAAAATCAGTGTATCTTGTTTTATGTCCAAGTCTAAGGATGGCCTAAAAAGTAAAACTAATTTAGCATCCTCAAATTCTTCCTCTTCATAAATAACTTTGGAAAAATTTTATGGTGAAAATAAAATTAGTGATAAATTTATTCACTGATGGAAAAGTTTACCAAAGCAAACTACTCACCAAATAGAATATAAACATAATATATAAATATGTAGATGTGGATATTTGTATTATTGCTGTGACTAAATCCTTGGCAAGAAACAAACCCAAGAAAGGGTTTATTTGGACTGTTTGAGGGTACAGTTCATCATGGAGGGGAGGGTATGTCAGCAGGAGCTTGGTGCAGCAGCTCACTTTGCATCTTGTTAGCAAGCCCAAAGAGAGAAGAAGGGGGAGGGGGATGGAGGGAGGGGGAGAAGAAGAGGGGGAGAGGAAGAGGAGGAGGGAGCAAGCACATTTTGTGCTCTGCTGATTTCCTCATTTTTAGGAGACCCACAGTGGGCAAGTCTTCCCATCTCAATTAAGCTAATCTAGATAATGCCTCACACAGGTAGGCTAGTCACCCAGTAATTCAGGATCCTGTCAAGTTGACAGCCTTGACCATCACAGAGGTATATACCATTGTGCTCTCATTTCTTTTTTTCAGAGAAAACATGTCTAAGAGTCACTGTTCTGAAGACAGGCACAAAATGAATAGATTGATAGAGTCAAGTCTTAGATCTGACTTGTTGCTGGTTGAGCTCCCTGGACAATGTTTTTGACTCTTTAAAGTCTCTTTTACCATGTGTTTAAGGGAAGTTAATAAGATTGCCACAGCATGTGGTAAATTGAAGATAAAACAGACAAATGCATATAATAACTGCTGCACACATTTGGCAAATTACATGAGTTTTGTAATATAATTTCCAATTTTATTTATTATATACCAACAATTGGTAAAGCCATACCATGGTACATGTGTGCTCATGTATGTATATGGGTGTGGAAGTGCATGTACCATGGTGCACATGTAGAAGTCTAAGGTAACATATGGTGTCAGTTTCATGTTTATCTTGTTTGAGACAGGCTCTCTTTATTGTTTATTACCATGTACACCAGGCTAGCTGGCCTGAGACTTCCAGGGAGTCTCTGTCTTGCTATAGAACAGAGATTATAGACATGCATTACTATACCTGGTGTTATGTGGATTCTAGAGAGTTGAACTTGGGTCAAATACAGCAAACATTTTACGCACTGATCATTATCTTTCCCTGGAAAACTTGCTTCAAAAATTACTAGCTTTAAGTTAGTCTATCAAATAAACTAAACCAAAGCATAAAAAGTTTGCATTTGGTTGGACATGAAGATACAATGAAAAGTATTTTTTCTTCCTTCCTTCCTTCCTTCCTTCCTTCCTTCCTTCCTTCCTTCCTTCCTCTTTCTTTCTTTCTTTCTTTCTTTCTTTCTTTCTTTCTTTCTTTCTTTCTTTCTCTCTCTCTGTCTCTTTCTTTCTTTCTTTCTTTCTTTCTTTCTTTCTTTCTTTCTTTCTTTCTCTCTCTCTGTCTCTCTCTCTTTCTTTCTTTCTTTCTTTCTTTCTTTCTTTCTTTCTTTCTTTCTTTCCTTCTTCTGTCTTTTTTAACTACCAAATCTCTGGATTCTTTTTTGAAGAAAATCATGTATCATCATGGAAACAGTGTAGGAGAGCTTCAAAAATGGAGGCTGAGTTAATACAGCCACTCTGAATCTTCAGTGTTAAAGCTTAATATATCCATCATTTACACAAGATCAGAATGTAAGTTAGGAATATAAAATGGGATTTAAGATATAAACTTTTAAAAGAATTGTAATACTTGTGAATTTTTCATTTAACAAGTGAATATTTTACTTTGGTAGCTTTTAGCCATTCGTTTGGGTAAAAATATCTTAAAACACTAATAAAGTGGACTATTTTTCCTTTTGGCTTTTTGAATCAGAGTCTCACTATGTAACTGAGTTTAGAACTTGCCATATAGCACAAATTGACCTTGCCATCCTGTAGCCTCTATATTCCTATTGCTGGAGCTACAGGCATGCACCATTACACTTGGTTTAAATAAAATATAGCTGACAAAATGTCCCATACCAGGTTTCAGATCCGTTCCCTCAAAGCTGTTGATCAGAAGAATCCAAGAATATAGGCCATTGCCCTGCTCTTGATTACCTACCGGAACATGATGGGAAGGCCCTATTGACAAAGCAATCTTACACTTTGGTCATAGGGCTTGAGGAAATCAAGCTGACATTGACATGAAAGCTCATTTCCCACTGGGTAACTTTCCTAGCACCAGAAGGGGCTAGGCAGGCGGCAGAGTGAGGAGAATCAATGACAGTCTTATGCAGCTGTGAGCTCTATGAGCTAAATAATGATCCTCCTGGCAAAACATGCCCATGAGTATAATAGTGGCACACATATTATGGGAGTAACTAACTGCTTTCTAATTGTATTTAGAAGCTCTTTATGCATAAACTCATTATTAGTGCTATAAACCTGGTCAAGAACCTTTGACTGGGGAGACCATATGCTATAGGAGCAAACCCACTACTAGTATTTTGCTAAATAGACACAGTATCAAACTGCTTTCTAAATATGCATCTCTATGCCATACATTAGTGAAGCTCTCAGTCCTTATTAGAGAAACATGTTTGTTCAGTGGACAGTGGTTACTCAGAGAGTCACAGTTGGTCAAAGCACAGAGAACAACTATTTGAGGAGAGCTCAGTCATAAATGGGGTGTATTTATATTACATACCTTCCACTCCATGTTCAGAATATTTCATGGAACAGTTGGTGAAAAGATTTTAAGAGCCAGGGATCAGGGAAGACAGTGTTTAATGGACATATCTGGATTATTGTACTCGGGAATGGACAGCAGCTGTGATTGCCTGCACAAAACGTAGACAAGACCAAGACAGTCACAGCATTCCAGCATTATTAGAGAAGTGCACATGAGCTTCCATCTTTAGTTGAGGAGTTATTGACAGCTGATGGCTAATAGAAAAGAGAGAGTCAATTTTCTTTAGGGGTGTGATCCCTGGTATGTTGACCATGCTATGCTCCATTGGCCAGCTCCTTACCCCTAAGTATATTGCCAGTACAAATTATATTATTTGGATATTTAAAAAGAGATAAGAAGCTGAGAAGGGAAGTTGCATGGGATCTAGGGAGAGTTTGAAGGGGTGAGTAAGGTGCTTATTATTTATGTGGAAAATTCCTGAAGAATTAATAATCTTATATTAAAAAGTTAGGAATATTAGCAAAGATATTCAATGGATATAGCTATAATATATACAAATAATGTTAAAGATACCTACTGTATCTAAAACATTATAATTTGCAAATGACAGGGTGAGTTTTAGACCTAATTATTTCTAAACTATATGAATATTTTATTTAAATTGAATTCTGATTTTTTTTAAAAGATTGCTCTTCTTTGGTGTGTATGAATGCTTTGCTTGAATGTATGCATGTACACATGTGAATACCTAGTACCTCTGGAGGTCAGAAGAGGTCACTGGGTACCCTGGAGCTGGAGTTATAGGTGGTTGTGAGTGTTGGGAACTGAAGCAGGTCTTTTGCCAGAGCAGTAAATGCCTGTAACCACCGAGCTACTGCTCCAACATCAGTCTGGCTTTTTCAAAGGTCATTTATGATCTTTTTCCTGGGGGAAGCCCTACTGAATTTCACAATCTCGCAATGCCTGAATAAACCTGTCTAATATGATGATCAGGCTTCAATGTTGTTGCTACAGTTACTGCTATGTGGAGTTGTCCTCTTTCTCTTTACAAAAGACACTGAGTTTTTAATTGCTCCCAAATTTGTAATGAAGGCTACCCCAGGAGTTGTGGCTCTACAGAATAGAGTCTAGACACTGTTCTCAGGCAGTGGAGGCACACTTCTTTGGTTGACACTGACTGTTGCTGTAGCCCAACCTCCTTGGGGATGAGAAGTGGCTGGTCATCCTGGGAAAGTCAACAGCCTCCTTGGATGGATGCTGGGGCCTGGTGTTTTTCTTCTTAGGAGTTATTATTTTATTTTATATGTATATTGTTTAGAACCTTAGTATGTGTTTGTGAATCATTTGTGCTCAGGTGCTTGCAGGGGCCAAAAGAGGGCATTGGATCCCTGGGGATGGGACTCATGGACAATAGTTAGTCTTCTGATGTGGGTGCTAGGAATCTGAATTCAGGTCCCGCAAAAGAACTGTAAGTGTCCTTAACCACTCTCCAGCACCAGGGGCTTTAGTGTTTGGTCTGATTCCTCTAATAGGACTTCTATGGGTATTACAAAAAGCAGTAAACCATAGGAGCTGGCATCACACCTTTTAATTAAGTGTTCTATGACTTGTTTTCCTCCTGGATGGCAGCCCTGGCAGGAGCCAGGGAGGCAGCCCAAGAATGTCTGCTAGTATTTGGTATTTTAGAAGAGGAGAGCCTGGCAGAGATAGCTAGGAATTCTGGTGGTTTCCCATCTCAGAGCAGCAGTCTTATGGTGTACGTGTCGTAGATCACCCACCCCTTATCACCTCTTAACTTTTGCTGCATGTTGCCAAGGCAGCAACTGACAAGATACCCCGAACTTTCTGCTGCGACCAGGGCTCTAATATTCCTGGAGATTCTCTTTCTTCTCCGGCCCCACAGCACAAGGATCATCACAGAAACGTGGCTCCCGAGAAGTGAAAAGAAGGACACCACCAACAAAAACGACAACAAAACTTTCTCCTCACCCTTGTCTTGTGCCACTGATTTAGATAGTGACTCAAGAATCAGAGCAGAAAACACTGTCTTTTCTAGGTTCTGTCACCACTGTGCCCCCCCCCCCCCCCTTTCCGAAGTCCCTGCTCTTTCCTGTCCTTGACTTCAGCTAAAAAGCCAGGTCCACATTGCGTTCTGGGAACACCTCACACCTCTGCTGCGTCTTCTGCCTGCTCTGCTTTCCCCGCCTGAGCGCTGGATTATTCCAGTTTTTGAGCATGGCAGATTTCCACTGGATGACATCATGGGAGCCCAGTGAGTGCCGCTGGTGGAGGGGGACAGAGAAGGGGAGGAGGCTCAGAGGAGGGAAGAAGGCTGGGGAGCCTAGCCAGAGCCGGGCTGCCTGCCACCCAACCGCACGCACGTTTGTGAGCTGAGGAGGAGTGCACCACCAGTCACTGACAAAGGATGGGAGGATGCTGCTACCCTGGGATGCGGGCTGCGCGCAGCCTGCCGGCTGCCTGAGCTACTTCACCTTCCCTGGTGAGTGACTGCAAAGAGCTTTTGATCAACCTCCGGCAGAGTCCATACTCTCTTTGGCTTGTGGTCCTAGGAGGCTTGCTCCTGCTCCAGAGCGCCAGACCTAGCCCAACACTACCTTGGAGTGCAGGCAGCAGGTGCCTTTGCCCAGGTGGGTTCCATGTGGGAGGTCCTGCTCCCCTGCTGAGATGGGTACTCGTGCTGCCAGAGGCAGGCTGTCCTGCTAAGCTTCCCCAGTCGGTGCTGCTGCGGGGTAGTTCCCTTGGTGGATTACAAGTAAGCACTGTTTACACCCTTGGCCGCACCCCTCTGAAAGCAATTCCTGTCGTGACTTCCCTGGCTCAAATGCTCTTAGGGTGGGCTTCAGAGAGAAAGCGAGTTACTCTGGGAAGGGCGCGTAAGACTGAGTGCAGCCTTTGTCTTGGGTTTAATGTGGATGCGCTCAAACCTGAATTAGACTCTATGCAACTGTTGGGTTCAGTCCTGGTTCCCTGCCCCAGCAGGGCTGGATGAGAGATACCTCTGTGTTCTTTGCGGCAGGGGAAGTGGAGAGCTGGGACTTTGGACACCGGAAGGGTCCTGCGCTCAAGGGTGAGTGTCGCAGTTATCCAGGTGTGGAGCTGGCTTGTGGAGCTCAAGGAAGTGAAGTGGATGGTGACAGCAGAGAAATGCCCAAGTTTTATACCAAGTGGTGCAAGGGAAACAGCAAACTTACTGAGAATGGCTTTTTTATGTTTTTGTCCTCCTTTCTGGTGCGCGTCTTAGGGGTATTGTTTGTGGATGGAAGCAGAGCCAGGTCTAGGATGCCGTTAGACAACGCCAGGTTTTCTTGGCAATTTCTTTTGTTACTATGGAAAGATTTGTCTGATAAACAGGCTAAGCATCACCACCTTTACTGTGGTGCAGCTTATGCTCTTGAAGCAAGTCAGAAACTGCTCAAGTGCCTTAGTTGAGAGGAACACCCCGTGCGTCAGAACGCCACTACCCAAGCTTGCTGGCTTCTTGCTCAGGGGACACTTGCTTTGTCTATGAATTCTTGCTGTTTGGGAAGAGTCCAGTTTTCATCTCACAAGGAAATGGTGATATCCATAGGAACACTTGTGTTTATGCCAACCTCCCACCAGCCACCTGCGATAAAGATAGAAACCAGTAAAATCTTGACACTTTTGGTTCACTTGTAAAAGATCAGGTTTCGAATCCTCGTAGTCAGATGGGTTTAAAAAACTTAATAGCTAATTCACATTCCTGAATTAGTGGAATAAGCACTCATCATTACAAAGGCTTTAGGTGTACAAGTTCAATGTGGGGGTCCCTAAGATAATGACAGGATACAAGAATAAGGCAATGCTAGTTATAGTTCGAAGATCACTTAATTTTGTCTGTAATGGGCTTAATGCTTTCCTTTAGATTATTATTTTTTCTCTAAAGATAGCTGGCCTTAATGAAAGCCTTCTAAGACAGAGGATCAAAACATATTTTCTTCATCGATGATTTCCCTTCTGATAGTTTGAGTTCCTTTCAAGGCAAAGATGATAGGAAATGTGTAATAATGAGTGTACTGGGAATGGAGAAAGATCTGAGCTACTAGGACTCATCATATTTATAAATATGAGTCACAGAACCAGGAAGGCTATTGCAGAGTGTTATTTTGATTGAGGAAAGCACATTCTGGGTTTTGCATGCTCATCTCGTCTGAGAGGTGCACAGAGAGTGTTTGATTATGTGAAGCTATGAGTAGAGACAGATGCTTTGACCAAAGAGAGCTTGCCTTTATCCAGGACTCCTGAAACTGACAACATAGTTTTCCTGTAATTCAAAAAAGAATTCTTATTGCATTGTTTGTGTCTTGACTTCTTGTCACAAAAGGATCTGCTTCTCTAAAGGTTTTCTTTCTTTCTTTCTTTTTTTTTTTTTTTAATGTCTGTACTGTAAAGGAAACTGGACTCTACAATAGTGTTTCTGAAAACCTGTTGCTCATGTTGACTGTTTCCCTCTGGTAGTATGATAACAAACACTCTTTAAAGTATCCCAGAAAACATGGGATCTGCTGACGTTGTTCTGTAAGGGGATACATACAAATATATACATTGACCTAAAGTGGACACACACACACACACACACACACACACACACACACACACGTCTGAACAGACAAGACTGCAATGACAAGCAGATCATTTTATGACATTTGTCTCATTTTTCAAAAATGATACTGCCTTTCAAAATAAGATTTATCCATTAACAGGTTAATTAAAACATAAAACTAAGAATATATTGCATTTCACATTTAAAATACTTTACTTAAAAATATTTTACTCCCTTCCCAACGCCCCCCCCCCCCCAAAAAAAAAGCTGAAAATGTTTCAGTATTTTACTGCAAGTATAGTGGAATATGTGGGAAAGTCTTTACAAAATTTAAGTGTCCCATTGTTGAATATTATACATGTGATAGAAAGTACAATATTACTTTTAAAAGCACAGAGGACAAAATAGTATCTTCAAACTTGAGATTTTTTTCCCTAAAGTTCTTTAATATACTCACAGGTGTGTTGGCTATCTTACTACACAAGGACTCTAAACTGGAAAAGGAAAAGAGGAAGAAGTTGTTACATACACAAAGAGAGAGCATGTTGCCCAGAGCAGATGCCAGCGATGTGCAGATGCCATGGGGAAGAGCACAGTATTAATTACTCTTTTCTGGCTTTGATCAAATACTTGATAAAGGCAACTTGCGTGAGTGAGCAGAGGTTCATTTTGGCTCACAAGTACAGAAGACTACAAGACCATCACGGTGAAGGAGGCATGGTGGCTAGAGTGACACACAGCTGGGGCACTATTGACATGGTTGGCTACCTCAGTCCAATAGGAAGTAGAAAAGGGGTGATGTTTCTGCTAACTGGGCCTTATTCTCTCTTTTCCTTTTATTTAATCTGGGCCCCAACCTGATGGAATGGTGCTATCTGTGTTCAAGGTGGGTCTTCTCCCTTCCCAAACATTATGTCAGAAGACTGCAAGGTTCCCACAAAGAGCTGATGCACAGGACTGAGTTCACAGCACTTGGAATGGAGTCTTGCTTTCATATTTTTAGCTTGTTGATTTAGCAGATGCTTTAGCATTTCCAGGATTTGAAATTTCTTTCACTTTCCTTCAGGCAAATTTGTAGTTTGAACCCAATCAGAAGGTTATCTTGTCTTTCTATGAATATATCTTACAGATTTTAAAGTTGAAGGATGCCTATGGATCACAAAACATGATGTATGTTGTTGTGGATTGTGTTTAATAGGGATATTGGCTTGTCAAATATGATTGAAAAGTTTTAGCCTCTTAGTTACTTCTGCAATTATAAAGTAACAGCAAAAGTCAGTAGTTAGTGTTGTTTAAATATTGATAGGTATATTTTTAATTACATTTGCTTGTGTGTGTGTATGTGCTTGAGTATGCGTTCACACGTACATGTGCATAAATATGGCAATGTTTTAGTTGGGGAGGTCAGAAGACACCTTGTAGGAGATGGTTCTCTCCTTTCTCTGTATGAGTCCTGGGGATTGAACTCAGGTCACCAGGCTTAGCAGTAACTGCCATTACCCACTGAGTCATCTCACTCGCTCAGGTATGCATTTTAGTGAAAGAGGAGAGAAAATTTTAATGGAGTTATTACACTTAGAATTTAAGATACTGCATTATTCAGTATTCTCTATAAGAACAGAACCGATAGAATGAATATACACTTAAGGAAATTTATTTGATTGGCTTATGTGATATGATCTGGGTAGTCCAATAATGGCAACTCTTGGAGGGGCCAAGAATGCAGGAATTGTTCAATCCATGTTGCTGGATGTCTCAATAGTTCAAATCTGGGAATGAAAACTGGGAGGATACCTGGATTGCTACTGGGCTCCAGTCTTCCTGGAATGCAGAAGAGGCTGGCTCACACATCAGTTTAAGAATGCTGAAGACATGGGATAAATGAACTCGACAGCAAGAGTAAGGCAACTGTGCCCATAGCAAGTTGCTTTCTTTCCTCCTTTGATGACCTTTTACCTGGACAGTCACAAGACGGGTACCACCCACATTTAGGGTGGGTACTACAAAAAATCTGATCAAAAAGGTCCCTTATGGGGATGCCTGATGGCTTGTGTTTAGTTATATTGACAATCAAGAGTAGCCTTCACATCTTTTGAGACAATTTCTTTCCAAGTGACCATTACTGATTTAGTATATATTGGTAATGATTTAGTGTACATTGAGCACATTTTGTATCTTAATGTGCTTCTGTTTATTCCTAATTAATCACCTATTTTATCATGCCCAAAATGATACACTTAATAGGAAATAAGCAATTTTGACTTTATCATGTCATCAAGCATAACTCTCTTCTGTGAAGCAGTTTCTTTTAACATAAAATTCAGGTGATCTTCTGGTCTCTGCCTGGCCTTTCTTACGGGGGAAGGACAGTACTCAGTGTGGTAGTGATTTGAAAAACACAAGAAGATAAATCTGATGAATATGCCCAGTGATCTGCATAACTTAAATTTCTAATTCTTCAATTAAAAAGTAACTTCATAATTGTGTTTAGTTTTTGATATCTGTCATCTATCATTTTAAATCAGTGGCATATCTTTAACCTTTTATTTATATTAATTTTCTCTGACAAATTATAAAGTTGTTAATTAATATCCTTTTTATTGAAAATTAGCTGATTAATTTTTCTCATTTGTGTGACTGAAAATAATTTTACATAGCTCTAATTCTAAAGGATATTAATATGGGCACAATCTATACTCAGTGCTATTTCTTTCAACAAACTTTTTATTCCTTTCAGTCTCTCTGCAAACCTACCCAGACTTATTATTGCTTTGCAAGTCAGATGTCTTTGTATTTGACTGATTTTGAGATTTTTTTTATTTGTCTTTATATTCAGTGAGCTATAGTTTTCTTTGTACCTATCCTCCTTGAATTCAGAGCTTCTTGAACATGTGAGTTCATATTTTCATACATATCCAGAGTAATTCATTGAGTTCTTGACTATTATTCCTTCATGGATAGCTGTATTACTGTCTCTTTTTTATATCAGCTCCTGTGTAGTAGATTACCTCATTAGACCCAGCACAGTTTGTAAACTTGTTTCACTATTTTCTTTTCTTTATTCTGTCTCAACTACTTGAATATTTCTTTTGACCCTTTGCTCAGCTTATTGGTCACCTTCTACATATGTCCATTGATTGTCAAGATTGTCTATGGATGCTCTATCATAGTTTCAAAGGTACATTTAATTCTTCTATGTAGATCTCAACTTATCTCTTTTCTGTATCTTTTCCTTTACTATCTTAAACATATTATTCAAAATGATAATTTTTGTATAGTAATGTCAATTACTACATTGTATACTTCCTTTTAGTGTTTCTTCTTATTCTTTATTGTATTCATATAGAAAAATAGGCCATTTGGTTTATCCATTTCCAAAGAAGTGTCAATGTTTCCTTTGCAGGGATATAGAATGAAGAGTTGGCCAATTGTTGTAATCTGATTAGTTACAACTATGTCTTGCTTACATCCTCAGACTTTGTTCCTCTTCTGGGCAACTGTCAAAGCATGAATGTCTATCGCTGCCTCTAGGGGATTCATAGTTTCGAAATGCACACCACTGCAAGACCTGTAAGCATCTGTTTTTCAGATAAGCTCCATTTTTGGTGTTTTAACCTCTAAACATGTGTGCATTTCCAGATTTCAGAAAGGGGAAATCAGGCATTATTCTGTTGTTTTTTTGTTAACTTGACATAAGCTAGAATTATGTAGGAACTTCACTGGAGAAGATTACCTGTAAGCAAATCTGTAGGGCATTTTCTTGATTAATAATTGATGTGGAAGGGTCCAGATCACTGTGGGTGGTTCTATAAATTGGTAAGGAGTCCTAGAGTTAATAAGAAAGAGGGCTGAGCAAGCTATTAAAAGAAAAACAGTAAACAACACTCCTCTGTGTTTCATTCAGTTCCTTCCTCCAGGTTCCTGTCCATATTTTTCTTCATGATGGACAGTGTTGTGGACATACAAGCTGAAAGAAGTACTTCCCTCACCAGGGTGCCTTGTTCAGAGTGCTTTGTCAGAGCAGTGGAAACTCTATCTGTTGTTGATGGGTCAACTGTGTTTTACACAACTTGTTTCTCTGAGAGATTGTGGCTCCTCATGTCTCAACTGTGTCCTCACTATTATCCGAAGACTATAAAAATATTACTAGATTCTTATCTCACAGGAGTAGTCTCCAGATTCTATTCTCCTTCTGGGAAGCAGCATTAAAAAGCATCTTGCCTCACTGATACACCGTGCATCTGAGATCTTGGGACCTCTATTCTTGACCTTTTCCAGATCCTCTGGGACCAGGTGGTCTTGAGTATTCCCTAAAGTCCCTTATCCTATTGGTCTCTAGCTTGCTGTTGAAGAGCTGTGGAACTTTATCAGTTAGGCCATAATGTTAGGAGGTCAGGGCCTTGGTAATGTGCCACTGATGGGGATTATGATGTCACAGTGCCTGCCTCTTACACCCTTTCAAAACCTGAGCAGTAGGTGAGTGATTTTTTTTTTCTCTACTACATACAGCCTTTCTGATGTGCTGTTTCAACTCAGGCCCCAAAGCAATGGGGCCAGCTGATCATGGACTGAAACTTCCAAACCAATGAGCAAAATAAAGTTGTCATCTTTTCAAGGTATCTGTTGCCTTAATGGAAACCTAACACACACACACACACACACACACACACACACACACACACACACACACACATTTTACTTAAGTCAAAGTTTTGTTTTTAACATGAGGCTTGTGTTGTGGCTTTGATGGTATTTTTGATTTATCATGAGTTGCTCATTAAAACTGCCAGTTAAAACAGACTATTACTGATTATGAACACAGATATTAAATATCCAAGCTCACTCCCTGGCAAAACTAGAATTAGTAACTTCAGCCTACAAGACTTAAGTCCATTGCAGTTTGTAAATGTTCTCTAAAAGAAATTGGCTTCTGCTAGACAGTTGTATTATGTGTCATTTGATATAGAAGTAGTTCATCATTTTTTCTGAGGTACATCTTAGTAACTAAAATTAATAACTCAAATAAACAATAATTTCAAGTTCTTGCTAACTACTAAATAAAATGGCAAAGCTTCTCTCTTAGGCATGTTGCAAACCAAACAAGTGTGTATATTAAAAACAAGGCTCTTTATGAGTACAAGTACTTGATGATGAGTCAGCTGTACTTAAAAATAAATGTCACATGTATGGAAGAAAAAACGTGACAATCTGGACTCTGTCCCTTCTTAGAAACAATTTTCTTTTTTTATTTTCATGTTATTACTCAGAAAAGCAATCAACGTAAGTTGATATCTAATATCTATGTGACAGAGTTACCAAACTGGTAATAGATTGAACTACCTGCATATGAATAAAACTCAATAGAATTTGAGGCTAGTTTATTATAAATAATTCATATCATAGTTGAAGTATAATGTTAGATACACATAAGACGAATTTTCTATAATTCTGTAAATTGGTTTATGCTTTCTTAAACCTCCTAGTAATGGAGAGATACTTAAGGTGAATGACATATAATATGCTTGTTTTATCTTTTATATGTATTTTAATGATTTTATTTATTCTTATTTTTGTATATTGTGCACATTGGTGTTTGCCTGCATGTCTGTGTGAGGGTGTCAGATTTCCTGGAACTAGAGTTACAGTTGTGAGATGCCATGTGGGTGCTGGGAATCAAACCCAGGTCCTTTGGAAGAACAGCCAGTGTTCTTAACTAGTTAGCCATCTCTGCAGCCCCAATATTATGCTTGTTTTATGTAATTATGCATTTCACATAACATCGAAAAGCACTGACTTTGGATGGAAGAATATAGTCAGTTGAAATAGATTCTTATTCTGGTTGGTTTTTGGTCAGCCTGGCAGGCTAGAGTTTCCTAGGAAAAAGAACCTCACTTGAGAAAATGCTTCCATCAGATTGGCAAGCCTATGAGGGCATTTTCTTTATTAATGATTGCTATAGAAGGGCACAGACCACTGTGGGTAGTCCCATTCCTGGGCAGGTGTTCCTGGGGTTTATAAGACAGCCAACTGAGCAAGCCAGGAGAGCAAGCCAGTAAACAGTATTCCTCTGTGGTCTCTGCTTCAGTTCAAGTTTCTGCCTTCAGTACCTTTCCAGACTTCTCTTCGGAACTGTGATCAGGGTGTGTAAGCCAAACACACCCTTTCCTCCACAAGTTCCTTTTGATCATGGTGTTTCATTACAGCAATAGAAGCAAAGTAAGACAAGCCGTTTCTTGTCTTTGATTCAGCAACAAAATACAGGAGGAGAACCGCTGTACTTGGACGAGCATGACACATTACCTTACCTCATTGCAGGATCATTGCTTCAGATCCATTCACAATGCTCTACTTCCCACAAGGCCTAGCAAAGGTCCCAATTCACACCTTCTCCTTTTACTCTGGTTCTGACTGTGGCTGTGGCAAACTTGCCAGGCAAACATTGGCTAAGGTTTGCCGACCCTTTCCCTCCTCATGTTTGTGTTGAATATATTTTATTCTGCCATGTGACTTACCTACTTTTTCAAACTAAGGTCTTAGCACCCTGAAATGGTGAAGAACTAGCAAACCCAAGGGAAGCACACAAGTAATGGAATGGATTGACAGTTCTCTGAGGTGTATAGCCCCTTAGGAGGTCTGAGTCTGGAGTGGGTGGAGCCTCAACTCTTCTTGGTTGTGAAGGAATCCCAGGGGTTTCACTGGCACTTCCTGCTTCCTTTCCCCTAGTGGTTCACTCACTGACAGCTACTCTTAGTACATTGTTTCTTAGTTTGGACTTGACTTTTGGAGGGAACTATACCCAAAATCTATGGTAAATTAGGTTTCCTTCTCTGGATGAAAATGCAAAAACAGGGAAGAGGGGGAGAAGGGAGAAGGAGGGAGAGGTGGAAAGAGGGAGAGAGAAGGATTCAGGATTGCAGTTGTAAGACACATCCACTTATAAGAGAGAAAAATGAGGAGGAAATTAAACGAATGCATTTCTCAAGTGTATTTTGTTTCTAAATCAATCATTTTTATTAGCTATGGAATAATCTGTTGTCCTAATGAGAAATAATTCCCACTTTTCCCCTACTTCCTGCCACTCAGCTATGACTTGTGATATAATGATAAGTAAAAAACAAAACAAAACAAAAAAAAACCCAATGTATCCAGATTTCTGCTATTTTGAAACTTTTTATTCATGTGAACTAATTAAATAGCCACAGGAACCAGGACAAATGTGTAGGAGTGAGTACAATGAAGGACAGGTGCATGCTAATAAGAAATTTTATTATTTGGGAGTGTGACTGCACATAGAGATTTGTGCAAGCATCCTTGAAGAAGTGGTTGTTTGAGTTGTTGTCTAAAGAAAACAAAACACAGAAGTTAATAGATGAAGAGAGAAAGTAAAACTCCTAACAGAGGGATAAATGGAGTATTCTGGAGGCTAACTTGTTGGGGAAGCATAATGATTTTGATGGACTCAGGACTGTGATTGGTATGGATTTAAGTGGAGATATGCCACTCATAAGGGGCAGTCACAAGATGTTTGACATATAAGGAATGTTGTGTATATAGGTGTATTTGGAAGATAGGGAAGGGTTCAACAAATTATTGATATTAGACTATCTAATACAGAAAAGGAAATATATGAAGAACTGAGGAAGGATGTTGCACAAAATAATGCAAACTAGCCCTATAGACAACCAAGGAGTCTGGGAGCAGGAAAGGTGGTCTTCCCCAGGGAAGAGGAAACCAATTGGTTATTCAGTACCAAATGGTCAGCCCTGAAAACAGACTTACAAGTAACCATACATACTGAGGTTACATTTAGGAATATATGTATATGCATATATATACATATATTCATTCAATAACAATGAAAAAGAGGGTATGAATTAGAAAGAAAGCAGGAGTATATGAAAAGCTTTGGAGAGAGAAAAGGGTAGCAAGAAATGTAATTTATACTCTCAAAAATAAAAATAAAACTGAAAAAAGGAATTACGAACTTAAAGCATGGAGTTTGTAGGATTGATGAATTTGTTAGTGAAATTCTAAAGAAATGTAGTTGAGAGCTTAGGTAGTCACTCATGTTTTGCTCACTTTCTCTTTGTTTATGATGATATTTAAGACTACTATGCAAGGCGTTTCTTATTTCTACAGTTCTAAATAGCTTTACATTGTTGTAAATTTATGTTCTTATATAATGATATATTAATTTTTATTTTTAAATGTTTTCAATTGAAATAGATTTACAACAATTTACCCCTCCCTTCCCCTCCAGCCTCTCCCAGCTACTCTCCCAACTCCTGTTCTTTCTCCCAGTCTCAAGTTGATGCTTCTTTTCCTTTGATGGCTGTTGTTACATACCATTCATCTATGTGTGTATGTGCACACACCAATGCATGGATCCAACCTTCTGAGTCTATTTTTGCTCTTTGTGTTTGTTTTTTTTCAGGGCAGACCACTCTGCATTGAATCCAATGAGGAGGTCCCATTCCTGGGAGAGGCTAATTCTCTTCCTTCTAGGTGTGGGACCCCATGAAAATTCCCCCATTTCCTATTTATATGCTCATCAATGCCATTGTTTATTCATCAATTTCTAGGTGAAATTGTTTCATCAGAGAATTCCTAGTATTCTGGTTCTTACAGTCTTTCTGTATACTCTTCGGTGATGTTCTCTGAGCATACAGTCACGAATTGTGACACAGATATATTTGTGGGTCTGGGCTTCATGTCATCTGTTGATCTCTGAGATGTATCCAATTGTGGTTTTCTGTGATAGTCTCTATTCAATGTAAGGAAAAGCTTCTATAGGGGTGAAGGATAAAATTTAGAATCTACTAGAAAATTATGTTGGACTAGCAAGGTGATGGTAGTAGATTTTTTAATGGCCATAGCCTCTCTAAACATGAGAAACTGAATAGTTTTTTTCAGAACCAGGCATGTTTTCCCTCCTGTTGAGTGGGTTTTAAGTCCAATTAGACAGCTGTTGGTTACCACCCACATGCAAATGACACTGCACTTTTATGGACATATTGCTGTGGTAGTCATTGTTGTGGTTCACAGGTGTGACAACTGGGTAGGACTGTGTGCTTCTTTCTCATGGCAGCTTTCATAGTATTTTCTGAAACCATGGAAACTAGATTGGGAAAGAGGCTTTCAGGTCAGACCCAGCTCAGATCACACTTGTGTTCTAAGTGCGAGCGTGAGTTATCTTTAGCAATAGGAACCTTCCTTCAACCTTGAGAGGTAACCAGGGGCTGCAAAGTGTCAAGGGAGCAAATGACCCAATTTAAAAATTGGCTAGGGATTTATCTTTCAGGAATCTCTAAACAGAGAATTCTCAAGAGGGCAAATGAAATTAGCTAATAAATACTTCAAGAAGTGCTCACCATCTCTAGCAGTTAAGGACTATAAACTAAAGCAACAGTAGGACTTTCTCTCACCAGTCATAAAGTGACTAAGATCAACAAAACAACTGACCACAACTGTTGGAGAAGCTGTGAGAAACAGGAACCTTCATTTACTGTTGGTAGGAATGAAAGTTGGTGAAGTCTCCCTGGAAATCACTACAGTGAATACTCAACAGACTAAAAGTAAATCTGTCACATGAACCACCCAAACTCATTCCTTGACATAGTCTCCAAAGACTTTACATTCTACTCTATAAATACCTGCTTGGCAATATTCATAACTGCCTTATTCACAATAGCCAGGAAGTAAAAATAACTTAATGTATTTCAACAGATGAATGGATAGTGAAAGTGTGATACATACATGCAGCAGAATAGTATTCCGTTGTATGAAAAAAATGAAATAATTTACAGGTAAATTGATGGTCCTGGAAAAGATTATATTGGGTGCGGAAATCCAGATACATAAAAACAAATGGTTTATGTCCACTGTCATTTATGGACCCTAGATCTTCAGCTGTGGGCATACACATGGAGTAACTATAGAAACTAGGAGAGTATAAAGGGGTTATAGGCAGAGTGCAGCTGGACTTGAGAGGGGAATAGTAGGATACAGGTGATATTAAGTGGAAAACAGAAAAATGAGGAGGAGGCTCCAACTAGGGACTGGTGGGAAAGGTAATAGAGATTGAGAAGGAGGGACAAACAATAACATGGTAGTTTAATAAAAACTCAAAAATCATATTAGTTTATATTTAACTAAATTTATACAACACACACACACACACACACACACACACACACACACACACACCTTAAAGTTAAGCAACTTGGGCTGACAGCACTTCCCAAAATAGACTAACAACAGCCTCAATACCATGCATGAAAAAAAAATCTGAGTGGTTAATCAGGCTAATCCCACTACTCCCAAAACAATCCGGACTATTGATGTAGTCCTTGGTTGCCTCTATTAGGTTTTAGAGTTATGGAATTGTAAGTAGATTTCCACATCATTCTTTAAAGGGAAATTACTTTTAGTATTTAAACTTTTACTAGGTGAAAGAAAATGATTTACTATTTCAACTGAAATTATATGTGAAATTGATTTTAATGGTGAAGCACAAGTGGGGCTCCGGGCTGCATGGTGCAGAGTCACATTTCATCACTGAGTGTCAAGCCCATTCTTTTGGTCAGGATCTAATACAGCTAAATTGCCAGTAGATTAGAATAGTTCAAAGTCTAGTTTTGTTAATTTCTCCAAAATTTGGAATTCAGTCAAAATTAAGGACAAGCTATTTTTCTGCTTTGATATTCCTCAGCAATTTTGCTTTAATAGAATCCAAAGTTCTTTCTCAAAGTGTGAAATGACCCTTTACTGTTGGACAAGAGCCTACGGTAATGCTCACAGGCCACTGTCCCCTTTGCACAACATGGTGTATTTATAGGTTACTTTAGGGGTTATTTTTTTAACATAGTATTTTTTTTTTAAATTGACTCTTCAGGAATTTCACATAATACACTCCAATTTCACTTATTTCCAAGTCCCTCAATATCTGCCCTTTACCCTTATACTATTCCTCCCCACCCCAGGAAAAGTTAAAAAAAATCAGAAAAATAAAAAGTTGCTGGGCGGTGGTGGCACACACCTTTAATCCCAGCACTTGGAAGTTAGAGCAAGGCGGATCTCTGTGAGTTCAAGGCCAGCCTGGTCTGCAGAGTGAGATCCAGGACAGGTGCCAAAACTATACAGAGAAACGCTGTCTCAAAACGAAACAAAAGTAAGAATCTTAATTAAAAAACACAGATAAGCAACCATAGAAACAAAACAATAAAGCAAACAACAACAACAACAATAGCAAAAACCTACTTCACTCCTCCATCTTTCCCACCTGTGTATCATTTCTTTGTCTCAGAGGCATTGGGAGATGCTGTGTATCATACTTTATATCCACTAAACAGCTTCACTTGCAAATGTTCATTGTGTAATGTGTTGGAGGTTAGGTTCAAGGCCTTTGACTTCTGGTATACTGTCAATACTGGACCCTCATTGTATAGAAGTTAGTCTTTAATGAAATATGCTGTTCTCATTTTAAAAAGGCCTAGTGAATACGTGACTAAACAAACATTCAATAGCTAACAAGTTCAGGGGGAGCTATGAACTCTGAACCTTGCCAGGGTATAAAAATGAACCTGGGGGTTAATTGGACAGACTACAGTAGTACCATACTGAGTGGTACATATAAAAGGCAAAATCTGAAGTTTACCAATATATTTTTTATGTTTCTGTATTCTTTATTTTCCAAATACTTAATGAGTTAGTTTCATAATAAAACACAGGCCAATAGTTTTGAGTTAAAAAAAAAAAAACCATAACCCAAACTTCAAAATGTTAACCTGTCAAATCTGAATATTCTTATTTTTTCATAATTTCTATATACATATGAAAATGGATAAGACACTTACAATGTGCAAATGTAAAAGGCACTTCATGTGTAACAGCAGTGAGCATATCCAACTGAAGGTGGATATGGTTACCTAGGAAGCATGAATAACAGTTGCCTGGAAAACATACCCCAAAATGATTTTTTGAGGGTTCTGGTTTTATAGATAAAAGCAAAGAGGTAACAGAAATCACTTTCTGCAGTCACTTTGGTTGACAAGAATAGCAGTGATCACTTCCCTTGTATACTCCAGGTAAGCAGTGTTATGAGCAGGGAGGAGGCGTTTTCTGAAGTTTGCAGTCTAGGAAGACAGGCCTACTGTCCTACCACTGAGGCCTCATAAGAGCTTGCAGACTTTACATTTCAATAAAAATTATGTATGAATATGTGCATAGGCATCTGTATGTATGTATGTCCACACACAGACACAGACACACAGACACAGACACACAGACACAGACACACAGACACAGACACACACAGACACACACAGACACACACAGACACACACAGACACATAGACACACACAGACACACACAGACACACACACACAGACACACACAGACACACACACACAGACACACACAGACACACACACACAGACACACACAGACACAGACAGACAGACACACACAGACACAGACAGACAGACAGACAGACACACACACACACACACACACACACACACACACTCACATGCACAAAGAGAGCAGGTACACCAAAGAAGTCTGGCTTTATGGGTTGGACTCTCTGGAGATCTTCCTGATAGGAAAGTACCTTTGCCTTTGAAGAGTGGTCAACAGAACACAAAACATTTTCAAAGAAACAGTTGATCACCTTTATTAACTTGCCTAAAGAACAACAGGATAACTTATTGCCATGTTGTATGTCTGTGCATTTTCATGCACATCTCTTCCCTTGTGCTTCTGTGGTGGCAACAATCCTGTACTGTAGACAGTGGAGTCTCCAACCTCTCCCTCCATAGCTCCCGCAGTAGCTATGAGTGTGATTTTGATGGTGTGTTTGTTCTCTATCACGTGTGTGCCTAGAAGAGGTATAGCTTTGTATACAGAATATTGCCATTTTGTCTTTCTTCTTTTGGGTGATGTTGTTGTATTTTATAGGAAGAGAGTTTTGTTAATTAAAGCTGTTTATATATTTTATAAACAAGAGGATTCAATTTCAACTTGAGATGAGTGGTAATTGCAAAAGGCTCAGACTCAAGTCATTTTGAGACATGTTGAACCCCCTGTTACAGGTGATATTAGTTAAATAATCTAACCTACTTAAATGTTGGTTTCCTTAGCTATAAGATGTGATTGATATTACTTTCTTACTAGATTGGTTGTTAGGAGGATTAAGGATGATAAGTAAATGATTATTCAGTTCATACCATCATGAAAACAACATTATAGCATTATATTACCAAGTATGGTTTCATCTCTAGAAAATATCCTGTGAGTTTTAAACTTGAAGTGGTATTGATCTCTTTAAAAGTTTAAACTAAATTTAAACATTTAGTTGCACAAAAAAATAAAGTTGGTGTCCATTACTACCACCCAAAAAATGTTACTGACTGAATGTTCTACAACTGGCATCATTTCTGTAATGAACTTTCAACAAATTTTTCCACCTCCCAGAGTTTCAACACTTCTTTTTTTTTTTTTTTTTTTTGCCATGTTGTATGTACATTGAACATAGAGCTGGCCTCATGCTATGCAAGTCTCTAGCACTGAGCTACCTCCTGGGTTTTAGATATTTAGTCGTGACCACTGACCACTTTAATAATGGTGATACATTATTCAAAAATTTGTTTATCAGCTTGTGAATACTGTACGACATAAATTTCCAATCCCAAATCCAAGGATATGCTTTTAGCCACATGATAGGGACATAGTAAACATGTAAAATATAAAACAAAGATGAGTTTTCAGTATTTCCCCCCTCCCTTCCTCCCTCCCACCTTCCTTCCTTCCCTTCTTTTGCTTTCTTTCCTAAAGACAGGGTATCTTATATTTCAGCCTAGCTTGGGATGACCTTGAATTTCTGGTTTTCTTGTATTCTCTTCCCTCAGCCCTGGGATTTCAGGTATGTGCCACCACGTACAATGTGTGTCATTCTAGGCATCAAACCCAAGGCTTTCTGCATGCCATGTAGGCACTCTACCAACTGAGCTACAGCCCCAGTTCTTTATTTCTCAGTGTTTTGAAATTGGGGGGTGGGTGAGATGGCCTAGCAGGTAAAGGCACATGCCACCAAATGCCAGAACCTGAGTTTAGTCCCCAGAACCTGAATGACAGAAGAAGAAAACTGACCGCCATGGTAATCTGACCTCCACGTGCAAAGTGGCACTTGAGCCCACACATACATGCATACAATGTAAATAAATAAAAACACAGGTAAAACTTTAAGGTTGTAAATCTATGATATGAAATACATTTATTGAAAAACAGCATAAAAATAGGGAGAGTGAACAGAGAAGTTCCCTTTAACTCCTCTCCAATCCCAAAATTACTACCGTAGATACATTTTAATGTATAGATATTTAAGAGTTATTCCCGATGCATTTGTTCTATGATAAAGGCAAATGTTGCAGTTTAATGAGTACAGTCTGTGCTAGCCCTTATTGTTTTGACATTTCTTTGATGCCTTTTTCATGTTAGAGTAGTCTACTATGCATATGATACAACATTCCTGAAAACGTGCTAGAGAGTACACTAACCACATGATAAAATGTCCCCAAAAGTACTACATGGGCTCACTTCAAGAAGACCTCCTTACATATTGGCATAAAGAAATATGGGGTTGTGGACATGAGGCTATCATTTCTGTTAATTTAAAAGTTACCTTCATTATGTTTTTGATGCAACTTAATACTACTTAGAAGTTAAAATAAATGAACTTACATATGTCAGGATCAATCGTTAAAACAGCTGAGTAAAGCAAGGTGCAAAGGAAAAATTACAACTTACAAATGATGTCACTCTACACACTTTATATGCAAAAGTGTAATTTATGCATTTTTAAGGTGTCTACTGTTTTAGAGTTCTGTTGGTTTGCTTGTCCTGAGCTGGTTCCATCTTTATTTCTTTAATTTTTAACAGTTTCAAGCAGTCTTTAAGTATGTTAGGTTTAAGCCTCTTCCCCCTTCCTTCTCCTTAGATCCTATCTTGGTTGCTCTTGTAAACCTCACACATTACTTAAGGGCCTGCTCACGTAACCCATGAACTATTCTAGTGAGAGCAATGAGAGCGTCTCTCTGGTAGTTTCTTCCATGTTTTCTGTTGAGCTACATCTCCTGTCCCTTTTGGCTTCTTAATTCTAGTCGCATGTGTTATTTTTCTGTCACTGGGCTAAATACCCTGACCAGAAAAGCTCAAGAAGGAAACGGTTTACTCTGGCTTTCTGATCCAGAGGGCATTCAGCCATCATGGTGGGGGTAGGCATGGCCGCAGGGAGGATGTGGCCAACCGATTACACTGCACCCACAGTCATGAAGCAGAAAGAACAGGAAATGGGCCCAGGCTCCAAAACCTCAAGCAAGGTTCCACCTCTTAGAGGTCCCCTAACTTTCCCAAAGAGTGTCACCAGCTGAGGAGCAAGGGCTCAAACATGAGGTGATGAGAAACATTTTGCCTTCAAACTACAGCAATGGATTTGACCCAGAAGCACCTGAGGATTGACTAGGAGACAATATAGGTCCTAATCTTTGGCCCCTCTGCCCCTCAGCAGTTGCACTGATGGATGCCTAATTCATGATTCCAGTGTTCAGTCCCTGGCTTTTTGTTACCTCACCCCCACCTTTTCCTTTTCCCCACCAGGCTGGGAGGTAGGGGTGGCTGTGGGAGAATTGATAAAGGAAGAAGTCACGGCTGTTTTTAACCTCAGCATATCTCTCCAATTGTTCCTGCAATGGCTTTGACACACATCCTGCTGGAATTGAACGTGTACTGGCTTTATGGCTTAATTTGAGGGAGGGCACAGTCATTTTTACAACACAGCCTTCCTAATCATAAGCCCTATTTATCTAGTTTTTCTTTTATGTGTTTCAATGATGTTAAAGATTATTTTGCTCTATAAGGATCTTGCTTAGCTACTTTGGGATTTATTCTCGAGCTTATTGTTTTTGCTACAGTTGTAAAATGAAAAATCTAAAAAGATACATGCTCTAAATGTTTATTGGAGATGTACATTGATTTTTTACAAGTTGATTTTCCATCTTGCAACCTCAACAATAGTTTCAAAAGGCTTTTTAAATGTTTATGATATAGGCTAGATAATTATTCTGTCTATGTGTCATAATAATTACTAAAATTTATGGAGAACTCTTCTTTGGAAAGGCAAATTTTAAATACAGAAGCACATTTAATCTTCTGATCAATCCCTTGATGCAGTTAGGATTATCAGGCCTTTGTACTCTTGCTTTAAAAAGGGGCTTCCCAGAGACTCTATGATTACAGTTACCCAACTAAAGCAGCAAGCCTGAAGCTGGCAGCTAATATTGTCCTGTTTTTTTTTCTATATGAATTTTATATAACAAGAATTATTTACACAAATACTGATTAATTAATCTCATTAAAACTATTACAATTAGTAAGTGGTAGGGCCAGCATTTGAACTCATGTATTTACTTTGATATCCTTGAAATAACTATAATCAGTCCTGAAATTTTATGTTCTTTTTTCTCCTTTTAGGAGAAAATTTTTAAAGGAATAATTTTTTCTTTCTTTCTTTTTTCTTTTCTTTTTTTTTTTTTGAGCTGAGGATTGAACCCAGGGACTTGCACTTGCTAGGCAAGCACTCTACCACTGAGCTAAAACCCCAACCCAGGAATCATTTTTAATTATGTGTATTGTGTGAGTGTGTGCACAGAAGCACAAGTACCCACGAAGACCAGAGATGCCAGATCTCACCAGAAACTGGAATTACTGGCAGTCAAGAGCTGTCTGACTTGGGTGCTGCAAACTGGACTCTGGCCCTCTGCAAGAGAAATGTCAGCTCTTCACCACTGCATCATCTCTCTAGCTCCTTCTTTTCTTTTGCCACACTTAGATTTTTTAATTTAATTTTTGCCCTAGTATATTGGTAAGAACTTCTGCACCACTATGTTGTGACAAAGGGATTGCTGTAGACACAGCCATGCACCCAAGTCCTTCAAGGGGGGTTTGCTCTCTCCTGGATGGGAATGTGATTGTGGTCAGCCTCCATCTGTGAGCCATTTTAGGTTCTGACTCAGCTGGCAAGAGCCATCAGCACCCAACTGATGTTTGCATGGCCTGGCCATTCAACTCGGAGAGAGGGAATCAACTCACATTTCCCTTGGTACTTAGTTTTGTGGTTTCAAAATTCCTCCCGGGAAGATTGGGACTCATGAACCAATCTCATTGTAACAGTGCATAGATTGGAATGAGAGTAGGTAAATTCATCATTGTTTGAAATTTGGGGGTCTTCGAAAATCTGTTTCTGTGGTTACGAGGCTCTCTGAAAAGTATCCTTTTGAAGCAAGGTGTTTTGCCTTCGGTCACTTGGACTTGTGAAGTCTGGAGGAAACAAAGGCCCACGTTGTGAACTAAACGATGCTACTTGGCAGAGCTTAGTAGTAATGACATAAATGAGAACAAATTATTTTGAATCATATTTTAATAGCACAGAGAAATAAGAAAAGCACCTTAGCTTTTTATTGTGAACACAAATAGAAATCCTTTTAAACATAAAGTAGGTATAACATACAATATAGTACAATAAAATGTATTAAAATATGTACAGTGTAAATGAGATTTATACAGATGCCTGGAAAAATATAATTCTAGTGTGAAATTCTTCTTAATGAATATATTATTTTTAGTTCATGTATGAGTGTTTTGCCTGCATGTATGGATGTGTACCTCATGCCTGAATTGCCCAAGGAAGCCAGAAGAGGGCATCATATATTTTGGAACCACAGCTACAGGTGGTTGAGAGCCATATGTGGATAACAGGAACCAAGCCTGGGTCCTCTGCAAGAGTAGCAAGTGCTCTTAAATCATGGAGTTTTCTTTCCAGGCCTGTGAAATTCCTTTTCTAAAGTGGTAAGTGTTGACTTTTTTCTTTTTGTGAAAAGCATGCTTGATATTGTTGTCTATTCAATAAAATGGTTAAAAAGTCTTAGTATGGCTATGAGGAAGGATCAAGGCTACTTAAGTCACTGTCATGCTTTCTAGGGACTCAAACATACAGGGCACAGCACAGCAAATTAACAATACATTATTAACTTATATTTACATTATTATGAAAATTTCTAAAATATATGCACATGTATTATTCAATTTAGTTATCCTCATGGCATTTTAGGTACTGGCCAGTATACTACAGCTTTGTGAGTTACAAGACTGTAGCTATAGATGCTACCACATAGCCTAGCCTAATTCTTCATAATGAACATGTCCATTGGGTTGGTCACTCCCATAGGTAACCCCTATGAAGTATGTAGTGGTGGTGTGTTAAACCATTTCATGCATGAAAAGCTGGTGTAGAAAATTTAATGATCTTGCTTTAATAAACACTGAAAGAATGTCATTTTATAGTCATAATTCTATTTATTGCAATGTTACTTCCCTATGATAACAATAAAATATATACAGGACCCCTGGAACTACCCATCATAATGAATTGCATGCAGTGTGCTCTTTTCAGAGGGTAGAGAGCATTAGAATTTGAGGAACATGCTAGGAAAAAAGAATGAGAGGAAGGGGAGACTAAGATTATATACATGTATTTTCCTGCTCAATTTTTGGAATATCCATGCAATATAACATTACCCATGCAAGACAGACATTTATTCCATATGACGCCAGTGAAAAGTGATGGTTTGCCACAAAAGCTCTCAAACCAGCGAGGAGGAGTCCAGTTACAACTCAGATGTTTTATTAAATGGCTATTTCTGGGCAAAAAGCTTACTCTATTTAATCTTCAATTTTCTCATCAGTAAAATGTAAATGACAATATCTAAGTAGTAAGATTGACATTACATAAGCCATTGTTCACAGAATCTCACACAAAGTGCTCAGTCATTGTTAACTGCTGTTATTATGAAAATATAATTTATCTCACTGAGTGTGTGTATGGGATTTTGTTTATAAAGATGAAGGAACTGCTTGACTTTGCTTTTTTTTTTAAACGTTTTATTGATTCTTTGTGGCTTTCACAACATGCCTCTTGATCCCATTCATCTCCTTGTCCCTTCGTATCCACCCTCTGCCCTTACAACCTACTCCACCCCCCAAATATAGTAAAATTTAAGAGAAAAGAAGAACAACAATACAAAATTCATTGTGGAAGCTTCAGTGTGACACTGTGAGTCACACAGTATACGCTTTAGTACTTATATCTTTACTTGAGAGTGTTCATTGCAATGAGTCATCTGTCTGGTTCAAGGCCTCTGGTTTCTGCTGCACTATTAATACTGGGCCCTTCATTGGGACTCCTTTTGGATACCCTGTTGTTGCCCTGTGCTGTAGAGATGCTGCAGCTTAGGAACAGATGGACAAGCCCCTTCATGTGCTCCAGCAGATCATAGATAGGGAGGATGTTGGGGTGAGCCAATTTGTAGCCCTGGTTCTAGGCCTGAGGGTTTGCAGGGTTAGTCAGCCTATCAGCTCTCCCCAGTCCTCATCACCAGGGTGAGCTCTCCAGCAGTGCCCTGGCTAAGTTCACCCTATGCAGCAAAAAGCAAGGTGTGTTGCTGGTTCTCCTGCTTTTATGTCATCAGGGCTGGCTCACCTGAACCTACACCTACACCACCAGGGACAGCTCTACTGTGTTGCCCAGGCTTTCCTGGGCCATTGCAGGGGTCACTTTCTCCAGTGCTACAGCTGGTGAGGGGCAGGGCTAGCTCTTGCACCTGCCAAGGTGGTAAGAGGTGAGGGAGGAAGGCATGTTTCCCTTGCCCATACCACCACATGGCAGTTGAGGGGGCAGGACCAGCTTTTCCACTCTCATGCCATGACAGTCAGCTCCCTTGTGCCCAGGCACATGTGCTGCCTAGAGGAATTGCAGGACCTGCTTTCCCGAGCACTGCAGCAAAGGAAGGACAGGACCAGTTCTTCCAAGTGTTGTAGCCAGTGAGGGAAGGGGGTCAACTCTGTGCAGCCCTATCCTCTTAGCCTTTAGTGGTCACAGACGTCAACCCAGACCATGGCAGCAGCCCAGGCACAAACACCACCCTCAGCTGGCTCTTTACCACCTTCACCTCTTCAGATCTGCCTCTCTTCACAGGACACAAACCATTCTGTCTCTCTCTCACATACACCACCATATATTTGCTCACCATAATAGTGCCCGGCTGCCTGGCTGCTCACCATAACAGTGCTCAACTTCCCAGCACTGCAAGCCACTGGTTGGGCCGTGATTTCTTCTTGCCACCCAGGACAGGCCTCTCTGCACAAGTATATGTGTGTCTCCTCTTCTCAGTCCCAATGGCCGACTTTTCTTAACATAACTTTGATTTTAGTTTATTTTCTCGGATCCTATGATATTTCCCTGCTTAAGCAAGAAGGGAAATGTCTAGCTAATGCATTTTGAGTTAAGGAAGTGGAAAAGCAAAATTTTAAACTGTGTCTTTGGAAATTAGAATACAGAGAGAAAACAGTAGAATAGAAATGATGCATTTTCAATGCCAAATTGGAGACTAGGGAGTTATCTCAGAGGGTGAAGTACTTGCTGCACAATCACAAGGATGCTAGATGCCAACTCTATTTCTTCCCTCTTCAAATTCATAGTTACTTTGCAGGAAAAAAAAACCCCACATTTACATTTTCTATGTGTTGTGGAAACTTAGGTATTACTGTTTTTTTTTTTCTTCCTGTTGGGATATTTGCTTCAATCTTTCCTTCAGTCTATACTAAACAGGAAAAAAAGCACTGTGACTAGATGAAGGATATTAGAGATTGAAGAATTAGAAATTTATCTCAGGATAATAAAGAATTATGAGAAAACATAAAAGAGGAAATATGTTAAAATTATCTCTTATATAGAATGGTAAATACCATTACATTAATTAAATTAAAAGGAAAATTTTCATTTGTGAAGGAAGGGTTGCAAAAGATGTCAAAAGGCTTTTAAAGGCTTAAGCAAAAGACAGCTCCCCAATGGAGTGTTTCATTGAAGAGCATTCAACAAATGGGTCACAAATTAAATACAGGCAGTTTCAGTAGGCACATGCAAACTTAAATTTGAAGACAAACATACCTGAGTAGAATGTAAGAATTATCCCTTGTAAGGGATAGTTTTTAACATGGTAATGTTTGGTTTCTGACATTTAATTTAATTACCATTGGAACTCACAAAATGAACACATTTTTGGAGAGTTGCCAAGTTCAGACACCATCATTAAATCTATGAAGAAATTGGATATTGAAGGTTCTCCTACAAGCTGTTAGAGCATTCCACTCATGCTTCTTGGCTGTCTGAACTTGGCAGAATGCTTCTCTAATCTAAAGGAACAGACTACACACAAACTTGCGCCGTTTTTAAGAAATGCCAGAGCAGGCTGGAAAAATAACTCAGTAAGGCTCACTACTCCACTCGCCGTGCCTTTAATTTTAGTGCAGTTGAGGTGGGAACAGGGTCAGCCTCGAGACCTGCTGGCCAGGCAGTGCAGCTGAGTCAGAGGAACTCAAGGATCAGCAAGAGAATATAGCTCAAAAGCATTAGGTGGAGGTGGCTGTAGAGTCAGCCCAGCGGTTAAGAGATACACTGCTCTTTCAAAGGCCTGGAGTTCAGTTCCTAGCTCCCATATCTGGAGGCCAGGAACTTCCTGTAACTTCAGCTCCACAGGATCTGATGCCTCTGACCTCGGCAGAACTTGCACTCATGTGTACACATCTGATCTTCCACAGACATATCTAATTAAAAATAAAATTTTTAAAAAATGAAAAAGAGAAGGTGGAAAGCATTTTAACAAAAGACACCTGATGTCCACCTCTGGCTTCCACACTTGTATGCGCGTGCACACACACACACACACACACACACACACACAGAGAGAGAGAGAGAGAGAGAGAGAGAGAGAGAGAGAGAGAGAGAGGGAGAGAGAGGGGAGAGAGAGAGAGAGGGGAGAGAGAGGGAGAGAGAGAGAGAGAGAGAGGGAGAGAGAAATACATGTGCATTCAAGAAGACTATAACTTGTACTTAACTGACCAAAGACTATAAAGGGCTGTTTATAATTCAGTTTATATTTACGGACTCCAAGGGCCTAGTCACTGCTTTCCTTTCTTAAAGTTTGTAAATAAGCCCCTCTGATGTGAGGACGATGAAATTCAAGCAGAGGGTTCTAGAAAATGAATGCCATAAGGACAGAAAGGACTCATTATTGTTGTGTGCTTCTCCAAGGAGTTGGAAGGAAGCATTCTTGGGAGTAGGCATGGTGCCATGTTTGCTTCCTGCGTGGTACATCACTGTACCCCGAGAAGCTTTGTCCATTCTTCACTCAGGACAAGAATCAGTGAGGTATATGTAGCAGCCATAGGAGATATTGTATCTGCTTAGCAATGCCCATAATTAGAAAAGACCGACCCTTGTGGATGCATTATTGTGAGCCATGTAAAATATATTAGCACATTAAGAAATGTGGTTAACAGTTGGAGTCATAGGAGGATATTACTTGCTTAAAGATCTTAGAATAACTAGTCAAATCCTTTAAGAAATCTTGTCATTAATATGAAAATATTGATATAAGGAAACACTGATTTTTAAACACAAATGTGTGATACTACTTATTAGGATTTAGACTATATCAGAACAGAGATGAAAATTAGGAAATGAAACATAGGAGGAAGAGTACTAAAATGGGTTTGTTTTAGGCATCTAAATCATTGCTAAAACCAGTGTTTGAGCAATCTTCTATGGGGAAAAACTATCGTGATAACTGGAGCGAATATAGATCATTAGGCTTATTTCACAAGTATTTGCTTATGCTAACAGATTTGTTTTTAGTGTTTATGGTTACTGACAATTATGATTCAGGTATTCTTCACTAGTTATTGCTGTTGTGTAAAATTTGGACAGAAAATTCTCTGTTATGATCTGAGTAGGTGAAAAATAATAGCTGTAATAGAAACTTGGGTGTCTATGCCTCTGGAAGTGAGAAAAAATTCAGGACCATTTACTGAAATGCTTCTTCAATCACATCCACATACTACCATATCAGGACCTTCTGGAAACCTTATTAGACTGCAAAGACCTATCCCAGACCATATTTTTGGGTAAAGTGACAACTACCCAGCTTTCCTGAGTGAAGAACAGGCAAATTGAGCCACAACTTTGCTGAACTTTGTTGACTATGACTCCCCTTTCAGTCTAAAAGTGAAAAACGTAACAGAAATATAAGACTCTTCAAGTAGCAGAAACATCTATCCTGAACTCTTTGGGGACTAAAAATTCTTTGTGAGTGGGCCAGAACGGTTTTGTCTAGTTATTCCAAGCTCAAATTAAGTTAGATTTTTTGGCAAGGGCCATCCTCCTATTTCTCCAACTGTTGCCACATTTCTTAATGTGTTAATACATTTTATATAGCTCCATTCAATGTGTCTACAAGGGCTGCGATTCCCCAATTATGGACACTGCTAAGTGGCTGCATTATCTTCTATGACTGCTGTCTACACCCCATTGATTTTTATGCTGAGTGTGAAATGACATAGTTTTGGGAGTGGGGTATAGAGAAAATCACTCTTCCCTGAAACTCTGGTCACCTGCTATGTAAATAATGCCAATTCTAGAATCCTCAACAAAATACCTGAGACAAACAAATTATGGAAGGAAGGAGTCTTTATTTTATCTCTCAGTTTGAAGTAACACAGTCTATCATGGCAAGGAAGATGTGAGGGGAGTATGAGGTGGCTGATCATATTCCCTCTACTGTCAGAAAAGAGAAGAATGAATGTTGGTGCTCAGCGTGTGCTCTCCTTATTTTTGAGATGTGTATTTCTATTTAATCTTTAGAATTTTCATATATTAACACTGTGTATCTTCATTAGATCTGTCCCTCTTACTTAGTCCAAAACTGTGGGATGGTACTTTCCACATGCAAGGTGGGTTTTTCCTCCATAGCAAAACCCCTCTCTGACATACCCAGAGTAATACCATTCAGGAGATGGTAAATCCAGTCAAGTAGACAGTGAAAATGAGCCTTCTTATATTCCAGACTGTTTATGTTAGACATTGAGCCACCAAGCATTTGAAAATAAAAAGAAGTGTAGAAGGGACCCCAAAGGTCAGTTGGTTTGTTCCATGTATTTTCTTTTTTCTTTTTTTTTTTTTATTTGATGGCCTTTTATTTTTAAAAAATGTTTTGAGAGAGATAAAAACATGCTGTTACCTCACCAAATCTAAGAAAGGAGTTTCTTTTACTAACACAGAAACCCTTACCTTAAATGATGAAAACAAAAACTTGTATTTTCTCCTGGGAATTCAGAGTAAATATTTCTTACACAATGCATATTTTTATTATAGAAAAGCCATCCAGTTCCTTTACATCCAACTGCCAGAGGCTGCTCAGAAGTTGTGGACTTTCATGTTGTGTTTTTAGTGCTCTGTTAAATCCAGTGATGTGTGTCATTGTATGTGCCCTGCTTCTGAAGGAAGCCACTCTATTCATGAACGGATGTTCTGGGAAGAATTCCTTTTCCTCTTTATGCACCATCTTTATCATTGTTGCTGCTGCCTTTGAAGGCGCTGAACAAACTTCAGCAGATTTGAATGAAGGAAGACTTTTCGGTCAAAATACTGCTTCTGCCACACATCAAGACTGATGCTTCTGCTGCCTGGCGTTTTCCAGGGTCTGTTGGTGCCGTTTGAAGTCCTTTCTCATCACATGTCCCAAGCGAACAGAGGGAGTCCCATCCCATAGATAGTGAAGTGAACAGATAGCGTCGTCAGCAGCAACAGAAGCTCAGCGTTTCTGTGGTGCCGCAATCTGAAAATTCCAGCCGAGGCAAAAAGCAATGAGGCATCCTCAGATTACTACTCTATAGTGATTTCTTTGTAGTAGAAAGTCCATTTTTTTTCAATATTTCTAAATTAAAGTTAACATGATTGTAGTACATTGGTTCAAGTCTCTGACACACCATCCTCACTGGACCTTCTCTGAATCTCCTCTTGAATATTGTGCTGTTGACCCCAGTCGTGGAGATCTCGAAGCTGACATTTGGCAGGACCAGTCCCTTCATGTGTTCCAGCAGGTCATAGATGGGGTAGATGTTAGAGTGTACCAACCCAAGGCCAAGGATGTGGGTCTCGGTGGTAGCTGAGTTGATTAGTCTGGGCCACCGGGACCTACTGCAGCCAGGGTCTGAGTTGATATCTATGGCTCCTGTAATCCTCAAGGTCCTTGTGGAAGTCTGGGGTCTGGCCAGCCACCTGAGACCATGTTGTTGGTGTTTGAGGGTCATGCTGTTGCCAGGGCCGTACTGATCTGGGTGGTCTGTGCTTCCATCAGGGCCATGGTGACTTTGGGGCCTGGGCTGCTGCAAAAGGCCATGTCTGGGTCCATGTTCCTGATGTAGATGGGGTCTGTGTTGATGTCCTTGGTCTGCATTACCACAGGGGGGTCATAGGAAGCATGTGTGTTGAAATCTGAGGGCCTTACGGCTGACTTCCCCATTCACTGAACTTAGCTGAATCCTGAACTTAGGGGAGATGGCCCCACTCCTCAGACCAATTCTTAAAAGTTTTAGTCTGCAGAAGTTCCTATGTGATGGACTGTTATGAATTCGGTCTAATATCTAGAGATGATATTTTATCTTCATGGAGTAGTATTGCTTTTGTCAATATATTTCAACATATTTTTAAGATATAATAATTTTATCAACTTCATTCTACAGCGGCATCTACACTTTTACCAACTGTCATTTACCAAGATCAATCTTCTGGCACTTATATTTTTTATGTCCCTCAAGCAACAATCCTGTTGAAAATGTAATTCGTTTTTGCAAAAACTAATTTCAAATACTTGGTTTAGAACAGTTTGTTTTAAAGTCCACACTATTCTGTGTCTGATCCCAGGGTTATTTTCCTAAACAGAAACAAGGCTTCTTACATCTTCTCACTCTTCCTCTGTTAGAAAGCAAGTCTTGGATGTCTCATATTCATAGTTGCCTACGTTTATGCACCAGCCATGTTGTCTGTGTTAAGATGTCCTCTCTGACCCCTGTTTCTAGGTGTCCTAAGAGGATGCTGGGGTTCCAGACACACAGCTCTTCGAGGTTCCTGAGCTCAGTTCCAAGAGCAGCACTTTTCCGCGTGGAGGGACCTGCTCTGGTTCACATCCTGGGTTCTAGTATAATGTGGGCTGATTACTGTGTGCTCCCAGCTTTGGTGGGGGAGGTTTCCCTGATGAGAATGATTCATACTTTATTAATTAGAAGCAGACTCAGTGTGGATGTTCTGTAATCTTTCTCTATTTCCTGTGTTTCTCACTTTTTCACCTGTTTCCTGAGCATTGAGGAGTTACTGTTGTGTCAGAAACAACACCCTAATGTTACCTTCTTCCAGAAAATAGGTGCTTGCTTTTCTCCCAGGGCTTCCAAGGAAAGTATTTATCAGAAATATGTTATGTACAAACTAAACATATTGGGGCAGGTTTTTGTTTTGTCAGTGTTAGGGGTGACATTTAAAAATTTTACTTTTTTATCAATAATGAGTTTTACCAATTGACCCTTCAGTACTCTCAGCAAAACGCTCACATCCATGTCTATGAATCACCAGTCACTAACTACAGGCTTTTTACTTACTTCTGCATTGGAAATAGATGGAACTATGCCCTAAAGCATTCCCTTGTATGTATTTTGCTGCATTATAGTTATTAAAATCAGCATTTATCTCTTACACAGAGGTAGTCTATATAATGCCTTTGATCTACACATCTTTTACACATTAATCCTTATAACCTGTGGTATGTCAGAGGGCTTCTGCAGTTGTGATTAAGAGTTTTGAGAAGCATTTTTCTGGATGATCTGGGTTGGTCACAAGTGGCTTATAAATAGGAATTGGGAAGAATGAAATGGGGACAGAGATGCTGTAGCAGGCAATGTAACGTACTGGTTTCAAGGATGAAGAGAGGGGGACCAAAGTCCGAGGAATAGAAATGAATCCTGACTGCTGAAATATTCCAGGATGGGATTCTTCTTTTGGTACTTTCAATCTAAACAAGCCTTGTTGGAACCTTGACTAGCTAGCTCAGAGGCAGCGTTCTAGGCTTCTAAACTCTAGACTCAAAATAATAAATTCATTTTTGTCATAATTGTAATTATAGCAGCAGCATTGCTGATGTGATGAGAAGAAATATTAACACGACCACAATGCTGGACTGTCTCTAAGGATGGAAGATAATATTTTATACTTTAGTACATGAAGATTGACTGGCACACATGACTTTTAGGCATAGACTCTTTGTGAGCCACCATGTGGTTGCTGGAAATTGAACTCAGGACCTCTGGAAGAGCAGTTGGTGCTCTTAACCTCTGAGCCATCTCTCCAGCCCCTGGCATAGACTTTTTGTAAAGTGTGCTAGTCTCTTTTTGTTTCTGGGACAAACTACCTTTTGGTATAAAGAAATAAGGAGCTATTGTGACTTACGGTTGAGAAATTTCAGTTTTTGGTCACCTGGCTTCATTGTGTGCCTGTGTGTAATAAGACAGAACATCACATCAGAGAAGACATGGTTGAGTATGCTGTCTCATCATACTATAAGGAGGCACAGAATAAGACAGGAAAGGCCAAGAACAAAATAAACGCTTCCAGGCATGGTCCCCACAACTGGGTTCTTTCAACTCAGTGTGCTTCTCAGTTTCTCTTCAACAATGCCATCACAACCCAGCTTGCCAAGGTGCCACCAGGTGGGGACCAAGCCTTCAACATGTAAGCCTTTGTACCAAAACACTGCATATCTACACCATCACACACCCAGAGTTTGTGGTAAGATATCTGTAATACCATGATTGCAAAAGTAAAGATAGCTTATCTACTTAAAGGTTATCAAAAATATGTGCATACACATTTGCTTAAATATTTATTTGTTGCACACCTGGATGCATATTACACACATTGCAAATCTATCATTTAACTCACACAGGTTGAGATATGGATGATCATCTCAATTTGATAATGAGTAAAGTGAATCTTATTTGAAAAATAGGCAAACATTTGTTTAGCCATGATATTTCACCATCCTTTGTATATTTAAAATGTCTCCAAGGCCTTTTGGCAATATGAGGATAAATTTCCGTATCAATACATGTCACTTTCCACTTTATCTTTTTACATACGAAAGACTTTCCCCTTCTTGTTCCTTCCTTCTTATAATTCCAGAAGAATTCTCATAAAAGGAGATGGAAAATATAATATCAGATGAATCCCAGAAAATAAATACTGTGTGCTAAAAAGTAAAACATCAACATGCCATATAATATCAGCAGTTGTGAGTGCAACTTTTAATGGTCAAAGTTGGGAAATGTTGAGTGGACCATGGTTCGATACCACTAGCCTATTGTTTTATTTTAATAACAGTGTTGGGGATGAGGGAACAGTGACCTGGCACAACTGTAATGTTCCTCAGGTTGCACTTGTACTCAGAGGTTGGAGTAGAAATAGCTCTAGTGTGGGTTCTGCTGCCCCTAGTCCACCTGCTATCCTCTGGCCTCTGATGTTAAGCAGGATTGTTCTATCTGGATGGGATGCTGGAACTCTCATCCAGTAACTGATGGAAGTGGATGCAGATATCCTCTGCCAGGCCCCAGGTGGAGCTCCAGGATTCCAATTGTCGAGAAAGAGGAGGGACTGCAAGAATGTGAATTGTTGAGACCAAGATTGGAAAAGCACACGGACAAATAGCCAAACTAATGGAAACACATGAATTATGAACCAAAAGCTGTGGAGCCCCCAACTGGATCAGGCCCTCTGGATAAATGAGACAATTGAATAGCTTGAACTGTTTGGGGGGCACCCAGGCTGTGGGACCTGGACCTGTCCTTAGTGTATGAGCTGGCTGTTCGGAAGCTTGGGCTTACACAGGGACACTTTGCTCAGCCTGGAAGGAGGAGACTGAACCTGCCTGTACTGAATCTACCAGGTTGAGCTAAATCCCCAGGGGAGTCTTTGACCTGGAGGATACGGGAATGGAGGGGAGGGGCTGGGGAGAAGATGGGGCCAGGGGCGGGAGGGGGGAGGACAGGGGAACCCATGACTGATGTGTAAAATTAAAACAGAAATATAATAAAAAAAGAAAAAATCTACTTAAAGTGACTAGTTTCATCTTGTATTTAAGAAGTATGGTTGACTTGCAAATCATTGGCATTTACAGGATTAGTATAATATACTAGGAAGCTAAACATGAACTTGTGATGAGTGGTAGTGGAGTACATGCATGTAGGTAGCTAACAGTGGGTTGGCAGAATTGAGTCAACAGGTCAAGTAAAGATGGAGGCGTTTACATTTAATGCCACCATTCTATGATCACAGTGTGTGTGGGGAGAGAGATTTCCTCAGATGGAGGACAGTTGGGTGTATGCTGAAGCTGGCTTAGTCTTAGAATCTCAGAGAATTTTTAGTTGGTTGTGGACTGTCTTCACTGAACTATGACACTCTAAGTCACAGAATTGTCACTGGCTTATTTTTTTGTGGTATTTATAGCACACAGAAAGCCACACATGTAGGGGATATAAAAATGTCTTCACAAAAAAGGCTAATACACTGGTCTTAAGTCCCCATAGTTGGAGTCATGTAGCTCTCAAGATAAGGGTCTCACATTGTTCAGAGGGAGAACCAAGATGCCCTTTGCTTTTCTAATTCCTTGTATTCAACTCAGGAAAACAACGCCTTCCTTCAGCAAGTTGAGGCATGTCCATGTTTTTGTATTTTTCTGGGTCAAATACAAAACCTATCCATGAAGGGAAAAGACTATGGGACCAAACAAAGTTCAACATCGTTGCAGAAAACAGAAAATTTTTATCTCTATAGGTAAATATTAACAGGTTAAATAGAGATTATTATTCTACTTCTTATTTTGCACGTAACTACAGTAAAACTTAACATTTTCTCACCCTCACTCAAACATAAAGGCAGTTTATAAATCAAGGCTGGATATAAACTGCTAAACAAACTCTCTACTGTGAAGTAAGACTGATCTTCCACAATGAAAATAGAACAAATTCTCTTTCAGATGGAATTTCAGACTCTTATCTCTCCCACATCTACTTGCTCCTAGAAAATTACAGAAGTAACCATGCTGTCTCCCTATCTCATCCACAGAAAAGTGTTCATTTTTAAGAATTTATGATTTTAATTCCACCTTCCTTATCCTCTCAAAATAAAAATTTTGAAGTCTAATTGGATAGAACAAAGGCTAACTTTTAAATGCTACATGCAGACAAAATGAAAACATCAGTTGTACTAAATGTCATGAAAACCACTACTTTGAATGCATTTTAATTGTTCTAAAATAGGTATTTTTAATTTTATTCCATGAACAGCCTGACTCTTGTTTCCACCATAAACCACTACCAGTGAACTGATACCGACATTACTCTTTGGTATACAGAACTGAATCAACAGATCTAGTGAAGTATATAACTCCTTGTGACCACAGACCCCATAAACAGCAGTTACCTCAAGCACCAGTTTTCCCATTAAGCATCACTAAAAGTCACTAGCATTTGGGGATTATCTCCAATGTATCAGGGAGCTAATTATGAACTTATGAATAGTGAGGCAGGGAATAGGAATATGTTTCAGTTGTTTCAAGAAAAAGAATTGGCAGCTTAGTGTACACACAAGGACTACATAATTGGGTCACTTTGGAAAATGGAGCAAGTTCCTTTATATCACCTTAGAAAATAACAGCAGAGAACAAGTACAGGAAACAAACATCAAATCCAACATGGCAGAGTAAGTCCCATAGGCCTCTTGGATGACATAAAATCCAACGCAGCATGGGAAATACCACAGGCCTCTGGATGACATCAAATCCAAAGTGGCATAGAAAGTACCCCAGGTCTCTTGGGTGAGTGTGATGATTGACTACCACCACACTAGCTCCTTTGCCTAACAGACATACTTGTTTCTGGTAGAAAAGAGAACAGATCTGATTCTTTATTGTTCTGCTCCACAGGCAATTTCTCAGCTGTGTGTGTCACAGAGTCAGCTTATGCAGTACTTGGAGGGACACAGAATAAAGCCTGTCATCTCTGACAGCAGAAATTGATGTTGAAATCATAAAAGGATATTTGAAAGAGAGATTCTAGACTTGCATGTCATTTCTTCAGTGGATCAGGCTTTTTCTCACAATTTCTTTTTTTATTTACTCATTGACCAATGTTGAAACACATTATGCATCTGGTTCTGCCCAGCACTAGTGGGAAGCCAACAAAATAAAGTTCTATTTTGATCCTGGTTATGAATACCAGGATAAAACAAACTTTAGCATGGAAATCTGAATGTTGGTCCATGATCTCCATAGAAAAGATTTTTTCCCCTAAAGTTAAAGAATAACCTTAATTTTATTTACATTTGATTTTTAAAAAGACATATAAAGAGAGATAGTCCTGATGCATCTAGGAATGATGAATACCTAGCATCTACAGCTCTTTCTAAGTCTGCATTTGTTCATGTAACTGTCTCAGGTGTTGGTGCTCAGGGTGGTACAATAAAGAGATCTTTCAAAAGTGACTGCTGATTTTCTTCATCTCTCAAGGGAGAAGGCTGAGTATTTTTGTATGCTTTTCTACTTATATGTAAGCATATGTATGTAAGCTGTCAGCATTTGATAGGACCATTTGCTTGCTACCATGGTATTTTAGATTCTAAGAATCAGAAGCTGAGGTATTGCTCATCAGGGCCTGATGGCCTTCCCATTAGGTTATTTACAGGAGTGGATATCTATGAACAATGCAATTTAGTGTCAACCTGCTGTTCAAGAAATAATGATTTGCAGAGAGCTGTAAAATAGTAATTAGTGTTTTTTACTATGGCAAATAGTCCACCTATCCAATCACATCTGTCTTCTGTACATTTATACAAAATAGATTTTTCACTATCCTAATGTTTCCTTTGTTTTTTATTACTTGAACTCAACTCCCAAATGACTAATTTTCTGAATCCTGATACATCTGGGGCATTATCTGTTTAGATTCCCTAAGCTCATTTACTGAGAGCTAATGAGAACAAAGTCTCAGCTCATATACTCAAGGGAGGATCAGGCCATGGACCAAATACTTGCTATCTCAGCTTTTAGCCATGATGGCTTCAGCAGGCCTGAGGCATTGCCTGATACAATTCATGCTGCTAAACATACATTTTATCTAAGTATCTAATTTCATTCACCTATTCAATCATAGTAAATGAATCAGGTGAATATTTTATGTAGTGAGAACCATGAACAAAAGTTTTCATACGTTTCATGTTAATCTTGCCAGAGAGCTTCTAGCATCTGTAATGCTTTATCAGATTCTGGATCTCTGGTGTTGGCAAAAATGAGAGAACTAGTATGGAAAAAATAGCAGAAGACAAGAAAATAACAAACCACATGAAATTAGGATTCTGAAGATGAGTGTTAATATTTGAAATAATTCACAGCTAAGTAGGAAGGAAGCTATATCTACATGACACCTCTACAAGAAGTTGAAGTTGTAGCCATTGGTTATAGGCTTAGCAAACATCCCAGTGCTTGGCATATGGAAACCAATTAGTTCTTCTTTGCTAAAGGGGAAACTTAATTAATGAGTGCAAGGATGAATTTATTTTAGTTACTAAAAGGCGAAATTTTAAGTACAGAAAGCAAAAGACTAATTTAATTTTCAGTTGTCTTAATTTATAGTGCCTGGGCAGGTCTGTTCAGAATGGGGGGAACACCTTGCTATTTTTAGTTTATTTTGGTAAGTGTATTAATGGGTAAGAAGAGGAAACAGTTGGGTAGCAGCAGCAGGAGTCAAGCTGGATCACAGGTTTCAAATTCATGTCTGTCCCCAGCCCATTTAGTCTGGTTGTCTTTCTAGACCCTCAATCACCTACTTACCTGCACCTTGTTTTGCTCTCACACCCAACTGATGAGGGAGAGTGTCAGTGATGAAAAGAAGTGTAGGGATAACCGAATTAGGCAGGGAAGATAGACCTTCAATTTTCAAAGGTGATGAGCAGCCAAACATTCCCTACACATGCCATGCATTTGTGGGACTAGACCTTAAAATACCAGATGTTAAAAAAAAAAAATCCCCATCTTTACTGAGGTAAAATAGACCCACAAAAACAGCACATATTTAAAATAAAAAAAAAAAAGATGTCCTAGATGTGTACCATCATTGAGTGATTGTCATGATTCAGCTGGTTGACACATCCATCATCTCACATGGTTACTGTGTTCTTATTCCATGTAATATGTAGTGACAATCTTAACATCTAGTCTCAGCAAATTTTATTTCAGTCCATCATTGTTAACCATAGATGCCACAGAGTCTCAAGTCCCTTGGCTATTATTACAGTGTTGAATTGAGACTGTTCCTATTACCTTTTTGTGTGTGCTAAGTACTAGGAAAGGTAGGCCATGTGACAGTACTGTTTTTATTCTTTTCTTTTACTCAAGAATATTTTTTTTTCATATGATAGATCCTGATGATGGTTTCTCCATCTTCTACTCCTCCTTTTCCCTCCTCCCCTCTGCTCCCACCCAGATACACCCCCTTTCTGTCTCTAGTTAGAAAACATACAAACATTTAAAGAATAATAAGCAAATAAACAAACAAATAAAAACCCAAATAGGAATAGAACAAACAAACAAACAAACAAAAAAGAGCTATAGGAAAAGGTACAAGAAACAAACATAGACACACCCATTCATATACTCAGGGATCTGATAAAAATACTAAGCTGGAAGCTGTACTGTATGTGCAAAGGGCCAGTATTTTCAAAAAATAAAATAAAACAAAAATTAAAACAAAAAGAAGATATAAATAATACATGTTTATGTACGCATGGAATTTCAAGAAATAACAAATAAAAAGAAAATCGAAAGGATGAGAGATGAAGTATTGGTGAGCATGTGGATAGAAGGAAACTCTGTTGCTGGCAGAAATGTTAATTGGTTGTTATAGAAGAAAAAATCGAGGATTCCTCAAATGAAACAAAAAACAGAACTGTATCATCTCATGAGATGCAGAAAAGGCCTGTGACAAAATTTAACATCTTGTCATGATAAAAGTCATGGAGAGATCAGGGATATAAAAGACAGTACTCAACATAATAAAGGCAGTTTAGAGCAAGCCAATAGCCAGTATCAACTCAAATGGAGAGAAACTCAAAGCAATTCCACTAAAATCAAGACCAAAACAAGGCTGTCCATTCTCTGCATATCTATTCAACACAGTACTCAAGATCTTAGCTAGAACAATAAGACAACTGAAGGAGATCAAGGTGATACAAATTCAAAAGGAAGATTCAAATGATAGGATAGTATACATAAATTACCCTAAAAATTCCAGCTAAGAAACTCCTGCAGCTGATAAATACTTTCAGCAAAGTAGCCAGATACAAAGTGACCGGACAAAACCCAGTAGCTATCCTATACACAAATCACAAATGATCTGAGAAAGAAATCAGGGAAACAATATTTTCCACAATAGCCTCACACAATATAAACAATATAAAATATATTGGGATAACTCTAACAAGCAAGTGGAAGACTTTTATGATAAAATATTTAAGACATTGAAGAAAGATATTGTGGAAGATTCCAGAAAGTGTTTTGTGAACTGGTATGTTATCTTTTGTGTATCTAATACAAGATTTATTTGGAGGCTACTCTGAAGCTTGAGTAGCATCCCATACTTGACCATAACTTCACTGTGACTGAATACACAAATACCACATTTGTATTTCCTGTCCCCTTGTGTGTTATTATATTTTAAGGACATGAATTATATCCTTTTATTATTTCTATCCACTAACAAATTACTACAATTTTAGTTGTTTTTAGTAGCTTTAACTTTCCACATTTTTTTGGTAGAGAAATCTTTGATCTATTTTCCATTAGCACAGTATTAGAGTGCTTTGAATTGGACAATGTATTTCCTTTTGTCAATGAACTTTCTATTTATCCTGATGGATTGGCATCATCTTCCTTCAGCTTGGAGGGACTCACTTTAGCATTTCTTGTAAGTTGGGCTAGTGTTGAGAAACTCTGAGACTCTGTCTAGAGATGTCCTTATTCCATCTTCAATTTAGATTCATTGGTTATAGTGTGCTTGTGTGGCAGTTTTTAATTTTTTGAAGGGTTGAATGCACCATTTAGCAACTCCTGGACAACAAGGCTTTGGCTGAAAACTCACTGATAATCTTTTGAGGTTCCTTTGTCAGTGGTGATCCACTTTTCTCATGCTGCTTTCAAAACTCCTTTTCTTCAGTGTCCGACAATTTGATTGTGACATGTCTCATTTCTAATCTCTTAAGATTTAACTTATCAGTTGTATACTTCCCGGTCTTGTTGAAGATTTCATTCTCCTCAATTGTGTTTGCTGGTATTATTTCTTTTGAGTATACTGTTTGTTCTCTTTGTCTCTTTTCTCCTTTGTGTGTGTCAATGAGGTTTATATCGCTATGGCGGATGGCATCCCTTCTGTCTCTTACGCTATTTTCACTTTTTCCATAAAATTTTGCCCTTTCATAGATACAATATTCTGAGGCTCTGTGGTTTATATTTGGTAATAACTCAGTTTTTATCTTTCTTGACATTCTTTGTTCTTGCCTTGCTATCTTGATCTCTGTAAGCATCTTTATGAGTACTGTTTGAATTCACTGTTGAGTAAATCATATGTCTCCATTTCACACAGGCTAGCTCCTGAAGTATTAGGTTGCTATTTAGAAAACATATTTCTGTTTCTTCATGTTTTTGGTGTACCACAGGAGGCCAGAACAATGGTATTGGAAAGGGAGATCACAGGCTTTTTAGAGAGAGCTGGAAAGGTTGAGGGGTTTGATAACGTGGTTTCTGTTTTTACACTGAAGCTGAGTGTAAGTGTTCATCCCTCAGTCATTGTCCCTAAGCTGGTTGGAGGATGTGTGGTCAGTGCTCTTACACTTAGATTAAAACTTCACTATTCCTAGAGAAGGGTACTTGACAGAAGTGGGCCCATTTTATACTCAGCTATTTATTGTCTGCATTATAAGGTTACACAGTAATAAAGGCCTTCATCAAATACAAGAGCTAAAGTGTTAAGGAATAATTCTTTGGATGGAACCTAGATTCTATGGCACTTGGGAGTATAAAACTCCAAAAGAATGAGTAAAACTATGTTCATTATTGTGTTGAGATGAAGGAAAGACTATGATAAACTTAGGGTCTAGTTTGCTGCTCAGTTTCATTTTGTTTGTTAAATACCAGCCTTCTCTGTAGAATTCTGTGCTACACCCTTCTGTGACAAAACGAGAACAGGAATTCTCAATCCCTTTCTACACTTCTCAAGGGAGTTCTTTGGAAGTACTGTGTTCCTGTTCATAGCCACCGTTAAAAGGAGCTTGAGTGGCACACACCATATTCTTAGCATTCCAATACTGTTTTCCGTCATCTCCAGGGGTTTACATTGCTTAGTTCCCTTGCTTGTATAACCAGGTGTGAGATGCAGTGCCTTGGATAGAAGTTGTAAAAGTTTGGTACTTGATGTGTGGGAAGGATTAACAGAGTTGGAGTTGTCACTGTGGTTAAACCTGGGAGGAGGCACCAGAGATGCTGATGCTAATATTAGTCTACCCCTCCAGTTTCCCAGTGGATGTTACTGAGAAACCAGGACATCAAGTAGCCACTGGAAGAATGTCACCTTCCTCCGGAGAGATGACATGCATAAAAAACAAGCAACTCTTGTTATTGTTGTCTAGATGATAAAGCTGAAGGTTGCTTCCATACTTCTCTCAGCTGCTACTTTTTGAACTTTGCCCTAAAAAGATTCACTTATGTCTAATATCTTCTCTTCCAAGAGATATGAATTATGGTTTCATGGGGGAAGTCTAGAGCTCAGGTCATATACTTGTTATGTCTAAGCTCATCTATCTTCACAGAGATGACTGGGGTATGAGGAATTCCTTGGAATATTTTTAGAGTCTGAACTTGCTCCAGCACAGCACCATCCCCCCACCTCTCTGTATGTATGTGTTTAAGCTGGCCTTAACTCACAGACTTCTCCACCTGTGTTTTCTATATGAAACTGATCCACAAATATTTATTGAATCTAAGGCTAGGGAAAACTCAAGGGCTTGCCTTTCTTCCATGTTTCAGGCTTATCTAGGTCTGAAGGAAAATCGTACCAGGAAAAGCACTTTTGGTTAGCAGTTTTCCCCCTTCACTGGTTTGAATGTATCACGTTCTTCTGTCTTTTTCTGCCAGAAAATATATTGATGGCCTCTTGAAAATCTGAGAATCCCCTGTACATGGTGAGTGTCTTTTTTTTTTTTTTTTTGCTGCTGCCAAAATTTTCTTTGTCTTTGATTTTTTAAAAATTCATTATAATGCCTCTATAAATTATTCTTTAAGTTGAATCTATTTGGGAGTTTTTGTGCTTTATATATTGAGATGTTTGCAGTTCTCCCAGGAATTTGAACGACCATTTATTTAAATAAATTACCCAGATTGTCAATCTTCTTACATTACATAATATGTTGTTGTTCCATTTTTGATATTGTCAAATAAATCCTGTAGGGTTTCTATCATATTTTTCAATATTTTCTTTTCTCTTTTATTAACCACTTTTAAATACTTGTCATTGACTTCATAGATCCTTTCTTTTAATTATTTAATTCTGTTGTTGACATTCTTGGATATATTTTGCTTCACTCATTATATTATTCTTCATCTTTTATAATTTAAAGCTTTTTATTGTTACCACTCATGTAGTTTATTATTTTCCTAATTTTGTTGATAGTTCTATTTGTGCCTTCTTGCAGCTTGCTAAGGTTCTTTAAACCTTTAAAGCAATTATTTTGAATGCTTTGTCAGGCAGTTCACAAGTCTTCATTTACTTGAAGCTGATTAATGGGAACTTATTGTGTTCCTTTGAGAGCCAATATTTTGCTGTTATTTTTTTCATTCCTTTTAACATTGCATTGCTACTTTTGCATTGAAGGTGTCATCTTCCACAGTATTCACTGACAGGCTTTGGGGGAAATGCCTTGGAAGTCTAGCTAGGGACTCTGAGGCACTAAAACCTTTTCTGTGGATGGAGCAGCTTCACTCCTTTGTTCTTCCTGGGAAAGGGATTTCTTTGAGTTATTGACATCCTCTTGATTGTAAAAGTCCTTTACAGGAGACAAGAGTCTCAAATTTGTTTTCCATACAGCAAAAACACCTCAAATGCTCAAGTCTGTGGGCTTCCTCCTCAAGAAGAGTCAAGAGACTCTTGGACTGTTTGGGAGGCATCCAGGCTGTGGGACCTGGACCTGTCCTTAGTGCATGAGCTGGCTGTTTGGAACCTATGGCTTACACAGGGACACATGCTCAGCCTGGAAGGAGGGGACTGGACCTGCCTGTACTGAATCCACCAAGTTTAAATGAATCCCCAGGGGTTTCTTGGCCCTGGAGGAGATGGGAATGGAGGGGAGGGGATGGGGGGAAGGCGGGAGTGGGGGTGGGATGGGGGAGGACAGGGGAACCCATGGCTGATATGTAAAATTAAAACACAAATATAATAAAAAAAAAAAGAGAGAGGGGAAAAAAAGAAGAGTCAAGTGGGCTGACTGCAGTACTTGTAAGCTTTCTGTAAAGTTTCTTGCTTGCCATCTGGGGACAGTGAAGGAAGAGAAAGAGATGAAGTGATGAAATGTATGGGGCACTGAAGTTGTTTGTGGGTTAAGTGGGGGTCAGAATCTGCATTAAATTGATCCTCGGTGATTATACTTCAACTTCCTAATGGACTCAGAAGAGGAGTTAGTGGGTCTTCGGTTCTGTGTGTTTTGTTCTCAGTCTTTCCTAACCATTTACACTTACCTGTCATCTAGATCAGAATTATGGGTGATAAGAGTGAGTTGTCACTGGGCAATGTCCTGCATGGCTGTGAGAGCAAGAACTCCCTGACTGCCTTCACTCTGCCTCCTGGGAGGCAGTGGGTCTAAGGAACCCTTCCTGACACTAAACTATGTGTCTTGGTAGAAGGATGATAACAGTAAAATAAAACCTGTCTGACCATTCTTGTTAACATACTCTGTTCTCACATTTGCTGCTGCTGATCTTCAGACAGTCAGAGACACCTTTACTGGATGCACAGACTCCCACAAGGCTGTACTCATTCATGGTTAGTTGTCAAAACAAATGAAATTTTTATTAGATCCTACTTTTCCATCTTAGTGATGGCTGTTCAATAGCTACCCACTACTGTGCTCAGAGCCAAGGACCACAGTAGCAATGGCTCAAAGAAAAGACACCTGCTGCCATGGCTGCCAACCTGAGTTCAGTGTCTACACAGCAAAAGGAAGAGAACTGACTCTCATGTAGGTTGTTCTCTGACCTCTGCATGTATTCTGTGGCAAGTGTGCATGCATGTACACACATGAAATGTAATTTAAACAAGATTTTAAATTCACTCATTTACAAATTACTTCTCCCTTTTCTTTTCCTTCTTCCTCTCTTTTTCTTTTTTCTTTGCTTTCTTTCTTCTTAATGTTGTTGGGAGTTGAGATATGGTTTTAACCTCACTGTGCTATTGAGATGGATGGACAGAATTCTTGCTGATCATTAAAAAAATACAGTTAATAGATACATTGCCAACTTGTAGGAGAGAAAGATTTTTGACTGGCCTTATCTGTTGTTACTCCTTCATGTAATGAGATATATCCTTGGCCTTTAATCCTCCATAGAGCAATAGATGAAGGCTTACAGCCCAGTAGATTTGCTGTAATTTTTGCAAGACTGCCTGCCATGTCATGCCAAGAATAAGAAGAAAGCAAACCTCACAATTACAGTATTCACAACTTTTATCATTAAAGTAAGCACATCATCGATACAACTGTAAGCAACTCCTACCTTAAAAGAGAATGTTCTTTCATGATTATTGCCTCCGAGATGTAATATTTTGAATATTAATATTTTCTTTAATAGGAAAGAATTTAAAAGAAAACTTGTCATATAATTTTAGATGTATGTTATAAACAATCAGCAGAGAAACTGATGTGAAAGGGTGATCGGCCCTCTGGAGCTATTAAGGATAATATATTAATTGACAGCGAATATTGCATATTCTGTAAATGACCCTGAAAGCAAAATCCTATGTGGCTAATGTTTCCATCTTCCCTTTTTCATTTGTTACTCTAAACAAATATAGGTACCAGGTGACCCCTGTTAACACCCCTTCTGCTACTTGCTCAGATCTAGCTTGCATGGGACCCATCACATAACCTGGCAATTCTCAGAGAACTGATTTGCATGTTTAGTTTCTCATCTGTGAAGGAGGCACCACTTTCTCTTTGGTGGTCTGGTTAGAAGATGGGCTTTCAGCATTTCCCATCCTGAGTCTCTCTGTACAGTGTGGGAGCTCACCAATGCTCGCTGAATGAATGCCTCTGCTTTCAGCAACTTGTTTTAGGTGAAAATGGAGGTTTATCTTGAAAGTTCTATATATCCTGCTACTATTGGCTTTACTAATGATTGGAAGAGGGATATGCAAGGTATATATAAATATGTGTAACTTTTCATTTTTAAATATAGAATTTGACATACTTACATTAAATATTAATTAAATTTGTTGCATAGGCTATGATTTAAAAACAATGTGGAGATTCAATAAAATGTTCTTTATATTTATGGTGGTAACTAATGACCAGCTTTCTTTTTTTTCCTTACATCTCCGATTTTCTTACATTATATTGATGTAAAGCACTGGTATTTTACATCACTCATGGACATTTCAATATATATATTTAAAATATGTATCTTCAGTATCACACATCAAGTTAGAACCAGCAATGGTGAGACAAAGCTACTGATAAAATAACAAATTGAAAATGTTCCTTTTCTAAGTCAACTTGTAGAACCACTCAACCATGGCTGCAGTGGTACACGGCTGACATTCATGCAGACTGTATCAAAAAAGACCCAGTTAACCAGAGTGTATGTAATGTATGACCTCATCATGCCAAGTTCTAGGAGCTGAAATCACATCTTTCCCTTCTTATGCTCAAGATCAGGCCTAGTGTACATTTTTAAATGTAGTAAAGATGCCTTGCTTTTCTTGATCATGACCCCACAAGCCCACTTGTTATAGGAATATTACTTTTAGAAGGCACACTAGATACCCAGACTTGCCCTGCATGCTATTGTCAACCATACCCTGTAGTTTTTGTCTATACTCCCATCCTAATACCTTCTTGTTAGAGTGCCATTTCCTGAGCTTAATTTTAGTAGAGAGCTATACTAACTTTGCCAAGATGGTGAATGTGAAGTATTTGATTTTATAAAGGGAATCAGTTCATTTTTTTGCTTGTTATATAAACATCTTTAGCAAGTAAGACAGGGATATCAGAAGGAGAGACAACAGCTGAGTAACATGTAAACCCTGGATGTCCTGGTGGCCACAAAGAAGATTACTCAGATATTTTCTGGGTAATTTTCTATTTTTCTTTTGACAACCTCAACAGAGAAAGAATAGAAGTAAGGAGACACTGGAAGAGAAAGAATAACAGGTAGGAAAAAAAACCAAAAATGTCTTAAATGAGTAATGTTTTATAATTTGTTATACCTTCAGTTGAGTTTTACACTAGAATATGTTCCTCCAGATTGAATTGGTTTTAAAATAGTCCATGTGATTTTTTTTAAGTCACTGACTCCATCATATACTTTGCAGTATAGTTTGATGTATGTTTGAGACAAACAAGATATCAATAGGTAGCTCATCCCATCCCCATCATGCTCTATGATTCAGGTCATAAATATCCTGAGCTCTATAGTAGAGTCCTTGAGAGATAGAAACTACTGGAAGTCTTCCTGTCACCTAGAGAACAGCCCTAAAGGGACTATGGGGAATGAGTGTCTTCTTTTATTTCTCTTTCATGTTCCGCTCCTAAAGTGATTTTTTTTTTCTCTGCCCTGTGATCTCTACCATGATGCATTGCTTTTTCATAAGCTCAGAAGCAATGAGCTCAGTGAACCATGGCTTGGAACCTCCAAGACTGTGAGACTGAGTAAGCTTTTCTTTTTTTAATGAGTTGGTTATCCTAGCTTTGTGTTATAGTTAGATGGAGCTAACATAGTTGGTCTTTGCCTCTCACTGTTTGACTATCTCTAGTATTTGAATGCTTAAAAATAAAGATTGACATCAAAATAAAGCTTTTGTACCTCTTGTGGGGAATATATTTTTCATCTATTTTTTAAGGTGGCAAGCTACTCACTTGTGTTTGAAGCTAGATTGAAGAACTGCATAAATACATTCAAATAACATTTTAAAGGTTATTCTTTGTCATTTTCAAAGGAAAACTAACCATTTGCAGTGTTAAAATTTTAGTATCTTCTAGTACACACCTAATTTATTAGGCTAATTTTTCTCTCTCTTTTTTTTAGCCATGAGAATTTGCATCATTTATTAAAATATCTATCTACTTTTAAACTTACAACTTCCTCCCCAGGCATATTTAGAATCTCTAAAAGAACTGATGACCACAGCCATGCCTCTGCCATGCCTTAGATCTAATGCCTAACTGTGAAGGAGTAAGCAAGTGTTCTTGGATTATGCACAGACAGCTCACACTGGTCATGCCTTGTGCACTCAGATCGCCTTCCCATGTGCTTTTCAGGTACTGAAGCTGGAGACCCAAGGCATTGGAAAGTTATTGTAGATTGTTCGGGTTCCAAAGATTTGGACATTGACTTAGACAGCAAGTATTAAAAGGATTTTCTCCTTGCTGCCTTGCTTTTGTTAATTCTCAGCCTGAATGACTGTGAAGGCATTTGAGTGGACTTTCTACCCCAGGAGCCACGATCTCCAGAACATCCTGGATTAGACAGATAGGAGCAACTTGGCTGGTTATTCCTGAATGTCAAAGCTTTCAGGGTTATGTTCACATTGTCAGAAACTCAGACAGTGTTCTGAAGCCTGCTCCATTGATTTTAACTGATTTTTACCCCATTCTTCTTCATTGGTTCCTAGCTTAGCTTCAACTCTTAAAGGAGTACTTTCAATTCCTTTTACATTATCATGTTGTATTCTGTTACGGCTTAGAGTCTGCTCTGAACTTTTCCTGAACTGACTTTTGTAGTTCTGTCTTAAAGGGGGTTTTGTTGACTGCTTCTCTGTTCTTATTTATTGTCATGACACCATTACAAGACGACTTATAAAGGAAATCATTTAGATTAGGGTTCATGGGTGACCGACTGCTTCTCTGTCTTAGTTATTTATTGCCATGACACTATTATAAGACCACTTAGAAAGGAAAGCATTTAGTTTAGGATTCATGATTGCAGAGTGTCAGAGTCATGATTGTCATGGCAGGGGCATTACAGTACTGATAATGGTTTGTGCATTTGACACCTTAGAACCTACCCCAAGTGACACAACTCCTCCAACAGTGTCACACCTCCTAAACCTTCCCAAATAATTCTATCCCTGGGAACAAGTATTCAAACATTCTCATTTAGACTACCACACATGCTCATTTCTCTGTTGTCTTCCAGGATGAAGTCAAGGTTATACACATTACTGTAATATCTGTGTCAAATAATCCAATGCTAATCTGGCATCTGGTAAACAAATGTATGTTAGCTGACTAGCACAAAATAAAAGCAATAGTTAATATTTACTAATATTTATGTGTGCTGGAATTTTCTATATCATATACATACATATATATGTAAATATACATATACCCACATATATGTATACATAAACACACATACACACATATAATATGCACACACATATAAACCCACACACATTTGCTCCACCTAACTAGCCTAGGAAAGATGTACTAACTCTTGTTAACTGATGATGCCCCTGAAGTTGAATATGATTCATATAAAACCTAGGGGAGCTCAGCAGTTCATATAAAACCTAGGAGAGCTCAGCAGTTAAGAGCACTTGCTCCTCTTGCAGAGACCCAGGTGTGGTTCCCACCATCCATATTGGTGGCTTCCACCTGCCTATTGTGTCCTCACCTGGCCTGCATAGGCACCACATGTACAAGGTGCACACACAGATGAGCAGTCATATGCGTACATATTAAGAAAAAGGGAAATAAAAATGTTTAAAAGAGAATACTCAATATAACAGCAAATAGCCAGATGATCTGAGATGAGGCCACCAGCACTTTTTTAACTTGTTTCTAGGATGTTTGATTTTCAATATCTATGAATAAATCAACTTTGTGCTTTCACTGAAAGTTTTATTACCTCACAAAGTTTGTAGTAATTTCTAACCCAGTCTGAGGAAACAAAACCACATGCTTAGCATGTTGAATTTGTCATACTTTGTTCTGGTCTAGCACCAAAGGCAAACTTGCTGCGCAGACATTTTGTTCTTTTCCATCTCTCTATACCTGCCCACTCATGAGCTCCTGAGCATTTCCCAGGGATTGCATGTTTCCATTCATGTATCAAGCATTTATACCATATTTCCCTCTATTTTGATCAGTATTTTAATTTATCTAGCAATATTTATTTCTAAAACAATATATTTGGTCTACTCATTTTTCTTTCATTAAAATTTAATTTTCCCTTGAAAGTGATATCTGGCTAAGATGACTCAGTTTGTGATTGCTGTAGCTAGGTCGAGCTAGGTTTTCTATAACTGTGATAAAACATCATAGCCATAAACAACTTGAGGAGGAGAATTTATTCCAGCTTACAACTCTCAGGTCACACTCAGGGAACCTTGAGGAAGGAACTGGTGCAGAAACCATGGCAGAGTGCTGGTTAGAGAGTTGACTTTTGTAGCTGGCTCAGCCTGCTTTCTTAAACCATCCAGGATCCCCTTCGCTGGTGGCACCCTCCACAGTTAACTAGGTCCTCCCCCAACATCTTAACCACTGAGACATCTCACTTGCCTACCTTTTTTTAATTATTAGTGAAAAAAATCACTTTAAATTTGTTTTACATTTTCCTCTTATTAAAAGTTATCAATCAAAATTTATGCCATGTTTTGACACATTATTTGAAGACTTAAAAATATAATAGAATATATCTCTGTCAAACTTTGTGCATGTCCTACCTTTGTAATGAGGTCTTTTGTGAACACGTTTTCTAGGTCAAGTCTTATATTTGTTTTGTAACTTTTTAAATGTTTTTAAAGTAATATGAAGTTAAGGTTTGCATATGAATGAGATATAGGTCTGGTGAATACTTTTAAAACATGTAACTGGTATGTTATATACTTTATACAAAACCTACCCTTGAAAAACCCCATTGAACGATAGCTTTACAAATGTTGGTGCATAAATATATGTATGTGTACACTTCAATACAGATACATGGAAGTGTATGCATAAATGTGCACAGGTATATGTACTGTGGATGTATCTTTTCACTGCTAAAGCTTAATTATATAAAGCAAATATCTCCCTCCACCAATAATCTCTTTTCTTTTCTGCTAATATCCTCATATAGTCAAGGGAATTTGATTTTCCATAGAAATTTAATTTCACTTTCCAATTAAAATTTATTAATATTTTATTTGAGATTAATGAAATGTATGGATCTTATTGGGGAAAATGTATATTTTGATTATAGGCATCAGGTAAGAAGGTACCACATCTCTTTTTTGCTTCAGCTTTTTTGAGTCCTTTTTAGTTCATTGTGATGTTTTCTTCATATTGATACATTTTAACTCTGTCCTTAAGCCTGTTTTTAAAGATTATATTTGTGTTGTTCTGGCAAATACTTTCTCACTTCCTTTCCAAATTACTTTGAACTTAAAATAGAGAATAAACATTGACTTCTTTAAATTCCTGTATGTTGAACTTATCAAATTACTGTATTTCATCTAAACTTGATAATTTTGGAGTTTTCACAGTGATATTATCATTTCATCACATGATGTTTTCATTGCAATCTTATGTCCTATAAAGTTTCATGTATTTCTGTTATTTACACAAGTAACTTTATTTTTTTCTATAAGTATATTTTACTAGATATTTCATTTCAGGGTTGGCAAAGGTATGAACCATGAGGTTCCAAATTATAATTATAATTGCTTTGGTGTTTCAGTAAGTGGTTTGACATTAGCTACTGGTTTTTAAATGATCATTATGGGTCAACAATATTCTATTTTCTCTGTGAGAATATTCTATTTTCAAAGGAAATAAAATGTGTCATATGTCTGTCTCATAATAATCTTATGATTATATGATTTTCTCCCTCTGTTTATTGGTGAAAATAATTGTTATCAAATTTTCAGAAATAAGATCACTCATATGTATGCTTTTTCAATAATTTATAAATGCTTGAAAGAATGTTTCTTGTGCCATTGGTTATTAAACTTTTTTTTTATTCTACTAAATGTTTATTTTAATTGTTTTTTCTCCTTTATTTATTATATTTGTGTTTTAATTTACACATCAGCCATGGGTTCCCCTGTCCTCCCCCCTCCCGCCCCCACCTCCACCTTCCCCCCAGCCCTTCCCCTCCATTCCCATGTCCTCCAGGACCAAGAAACCCCTGGGGATTCAACTCAACCTGGTGGATTCAGTACAGACAGGTCTAGTACCCTCCTTCCAGGATGAGCAAAGTGTCCCTGTGTAAGCCCAAGGTTCCATAAACAGCCAGCTCAGGCACTAAGGACAGGTCCTGGTCCCACTGTCTGGATGCCTCCCAAACAGTCCAAGCTATTCAATTGTCTCACTTATCCAGAGGGCCTGATCCAGCTGGGGGCTCCACAGCTTTTGGTTCATAATTCATGTTTCCATTCATTTGGCTATTTGTCCCTGTGCTTTTCCAATCTTGGTCTCAACATAACACAGGAATAAATTCTATTTATTAGTGTTTTTATTAATTTGCATCAAATAATTAAAATTGATCTTTTCTTGTTTGAAATTTGTTAGGCTTTGGGATGAAAGTTCTGCTTCCTCTCTTCTTAAAATTAGATTAATTTTCAATATGCTTTTATGTTCTTGAATATATTACATTACAGTGAAAATATTATTTTAAGCTAAGGTACAGAATAAATTTTCTCAGAGTCTGTTTGGTCTAGGTTCTTCTTTGGTTTTGATCATTTTCCAAAATATACATCAATAATTAATATGTTCCTTATTTTCTTATTGTTAACTTCCAAAACTTTTTTCTTCTTGAAATTTACTATTTCCTTGCGGACTGTTTCCCATCTTTCTCTTTTCAGATATATTGCCATAGTCTCGATGACAAACTTTTCTTTTTAAGTGGTCATCTCTCAGTATTAACTATGTACACTTTCACTCCCCTTCTTTCTAATTAAGGGATTTATTTGCTTTGCTGAAATCTTCAGAAGTGTCAGCCCTTAAACTGGTTTATTCTCTCTAGCTTTAAGAATTTTCTGCTTTGATTCTTACTCTTTCTTTTTTTCTTTTTTCAAGACAGGGTTTCTCTGTGTAGCCCTGGCTGTCTTTTCCTAGAACTCACTATGTAGAGCAGGCTGGCCTTAAACTCAGATATACACCTGCCTCTGTCTTCTGCGTGCTGGGACTAAAGGCATATGCTAACATTGCCTGGCTGACACTTCTTATTATCCTCTTTTTTTTTTTTTGTTTGTTTGTTTTTGGTGTTTTGAGACAGGGTTTCCCTGTGTAGCTTTGCGCCTTTCCTGGAACTCACTTGGTAGCCCAGGCTGGCCTCGAACTCACAGAGATCCGCCTGGCTCTGCCTCCCAAGTGCTGGGATTAAAGGCGTGTGCCACCACTGCCCGGCTTTCTTATTATCCTCTAAAGGACACATTTATATAATATTAGGCATTATAAATATCTTAAATATGTTGTAAAGGATATAGAAATATATATATAGATATAGATTATATTAAAATATTAAGCTATTCCAAATAAAGGAATTTGTTAAATAAGGTATGTCATGGAAATAGTTTCTTAAAGATTGTTTTGTCTTTCATAAGGAGTTACATAGGCTAGTATTTTAATTTGCAGTAAGATTATTTAATGTTATCTAAATTTATTGGAATATGATCAGAGAATTTGGCATAAAAGATGTCAAGTAGCTTGCTCCACAGACACCAACTGAGTCATATCCTCAGCACCTATGTGAAAGGCTAGGTGTGGCCACACTTGCACTTATAGCTCCAGCACTGTTGGGACCAAAATTAGGAAGAGAGACAGGGCTTGCTGGCTGCCAGCCTAGTTCCATGCTCATTAAGAGACCTTGTCTTAAGGGAATAAGGTGTGATACAGCAGAGCATCCAGCATCTTCCTCTGGAGGATTCACAGTCATATCTGTGTTTAACCACACACATGCGCTCTCTCTCTCTCTCTCTGTGTCACACACACACGCACACACGCACACACGCACATATGCTCTCTCTCTCTCTCTGTGTGTCACACACACACACACACACACACATGCTCTCTCTCTCTGTCACACACACACACATATGCTCTCTCTCTCTCTCTCTCTGTGTGTCACACACACACACACACACACATGCTCTCTCTCTGTGTCACACACACACACATGCACACGCACATACATATGCTCTCTCTCTCTCTGTGTCACACACACACACACACACACACACACACACACATGCACATGCACACACGCACACACGCTAACACACACTACTCCATACATTGAGAATGGCTCTATAGTACTTTTTGCTTCTCTTCCTGCTCTCAAACTGAGACAGTTTACTACATACTCCGTCCACCCACTAGTTTTAGTTTGGAGGTTAGTGTGTTAATAGTCATTTGTCGTGAAGGTGGCATGAAGAAGTACTATACTTAAAGCCTGGATTTCATCATGGAAGCATCGTGTGCTACCTTCTATAAATGTTCTCATGACGTCTGCTGGCTTCCACTTGGACTTGTGCACTAGTAAGTACTGCACAAGTTGTTGATTGCTATTTACTCTATCTTCCTGGTCTTTAGGTTGCTCAGTTCTAATTCACTTGGAGGCACATGGTAAATATTCTTCTCAGTTTCTCTGTATCCTCAAAGGTCTTCTTTACCACCTGGAGAAGACTGGCAGCTTATCAGGCTATCTGGCTAGAATTTTTGCAATTTTACAGTCTCTAGATATTTTTCCACCTTCATCCTTGTAGGCGAGAAATCATTTGTGAGTTAATATCTTCCTTGCATACAATTCAGTTTTTTTTGTGTACGAAAATGTGTCTTATTTTATTTTTGTCCTTGGAGTTTGGGCTTTTTATCACACTGTCTCATGCTTTCGCCTCCTTGTATCTTTCTCTTATAAAAATCATTCTTATATTTGTGATTTTTAAAAAAAAAATTAACATTTAAAGTAGATCTCTTTAAATTCAACCACAAATCACTTGCTGTATAAATCTTGATTTAAAGAATTATTTTGTATTATTATTTATTTTGTCCAGAAAATCCTTTTTGTACTGGATTTATGCACACATGTGCGTGCACACAAACACGCACACAAACACACACACACACACACACACACACACACACACACACGCATACACAGCTCATCTGTTCTCCTCTCTGCTGGTTCTTGGCCATTAGTGTTTGTTTATTTTGACTTATATCTCATTCTAAGTTACTGAATTCATTTAGATATATTGTTAGAGTTTAAAAAATGGTCTCTGTTGGAATAGTCTATATGACAACAATTTTGCCTATAATAGAACCATGGAATTTGTAGACTCCTACCCACTACCGTTCATAGACTAGTTTGGTATGTTAGCTTTCTGTGATTGTGATAAATATGGGAGATTATCACATGTAAAAGGAAAAGGATTATTTTGGTTTACTCACAGGGGTATCTAAAGGTTTGACAATGTTCTGTGGTATGTGTTCAAATGTGCTGGTCACATTCTTACCCTTCTTGTGCTGCTTGTGGCCCATGGCTGGAGTTGCATGTTGGACACTTGTTTATAGGTTACAGTCTGTGATTAATTGGCTCCACTGACTTTGGGAATATAGAGAGCAGCATATGACCATTGAGAGCCTGTGTCAGAACAAAGACACTCACCAAATGGCTTGGATGTCAAAGAGAAAAGGAGGAAATTGGAACCCCAGAATTAACTGAAAGTGGCTTACCTCAATGATCACTCACTAGGCTCCACCTCCTCAAGGTTCTAGTATCTCCAAATTTTAAACTTGAAACCTCACCTTTAAGACATGGGCCCATTGGGAGACTTCCAGATCTCAACTCCAGCACAAATTCCCAATCTGTTATTGAGAAAAATCTTTTCCTGAGAACTCCAGCCAACATTTCACACATTCTAAAATTTGGCTCAGAAAAGGTAGTAGAGAAGAATAGAAAGGAAATAGACTATATTTGGGAGCTTTCTTTCCAGAACTTTCTCCCCAATATCATGAAGAATTGAATATGTGTGTATTTATGTTCACATAGAGACATACACCATCTCCACACCTGCCTCTATATTTGCCTTTGAGAAACTTTGATTATTAAGGTTTTACCAGTCCTCAATGCCTTTTTTCTATGGATCTGTATTCCTAGGGCGTCTTGAGGTTCTACAGATTTTCACCCTTCAGTCTCTGTTTGCTTCTGACTAAGAAGTTTCTATTTTCTGAGATGGCCAAAGGACTATGGGTTTGTTGGAAGGTATAGGTACTAGGAAACCTGCATTTGTTAGGTGGCTCTCTGCATTTGTGGGCAGCCGTGTCCCTTTCCTTTGAGTGCTGTGTGACTTCTATGACTTTATCTCCTTTAGCTTCTCCTCATTCAAGAAGCATTTGTTCTTTAGTCCTCTGACTGCTTGTGCTGCAGTGCCTATCCTCTTGGGAGGAAGTTTCATATATAGTCTTGCTTGAGACACGTCATATGGCTGACAATGCTAAAATCAGTTCCTGCAATGAGTAAATTCATTAGGAAACATTTGTAATTCCCAGAGAAACTAAGTCAAGCCCTTAGCTTGATGAAGGTAGTAACATTGTTTGGCTCTTCATTGTTTTGCCTCCATCTAAAATAGTACCTGGCACATAGTAGATGCCAACCAATATTTGTTGAATGGTAAACTGGTTTTTGTGATTCACAATTAGACACAGAAATGCGTGGAATCTCTGATAGAGATTGTCCTTCATTGCATAAAGAACAAGTTGTGTTTATTTTGTTCCTTGGATAAGAAGTTGCACACACTGTAGTCTGAAAATGACTAGAGAAATGTAACAGAAAGTAATTGGACTTAAGAGGTTGGTACATTGCTTATCTGTCATTTGACCTTTTCATTCTCAATGGCTATTTTATAAATTTACATAAACTTTGCATATTTATTTGCTGTTTTCATTCTAGGATATGAATGTGACCCAGGCAGGTCATCAAGCATATTCATAAAACTTATTACCTCATTCATATCTTTGTCTTCTTTTTTGTAGTGAGGGATTTCATTGTTAGCTGAACACAATCAATCTGAATTAGCTAAATAAATAATCTGAACTAAAAGGAAAATGTAATTCTGTAAGACATAGGGCAAGGAATGTAACTCAGTGGCAGAACAGTTGTGTAATATGCTAGAGACTCTGTACTTAAGTTGCAGCATCCAAAAATAAAACAAACAATAAAGGAATAAACCCTGAGGCGAGTCTTTAGGAATGACATTTTGTCATGTTATTTCTTTATACTAAATGCTTTATATTTCTTTATACTTACCAATTATATTTTTAAATATCTATTTTTAACCACACATGGATTTATTAAAATTTCACTATTAAAATTGATAATGCAAAACACATTTGCCACCTTGAAGGAAATAAGAGTTTATTCTGAGCCACACATGAATGACCATGACTCATAAACAAGGACACAAGTTTCCATGAATAACACATTCCACTATAGAAGTAGTTATATGAACTTTTTGTAGTCATAAAATGAAATTCATAAGTTAAGGCGTTTACCAAACATATTGGTGGCAACATCAGGTACATAGGTTATCAAAAAGTAGGGATCATAGCTGTAGATTTCAGATCCTCTGGTGACATTCTTAGCTTTTGAGCTAAGTAATCTCCTAAGAATATTTTCCACAGCTTTTACCTAATAGACAAAAAAGGGATTCTTGATTCAGAGGTGGGCAATAATTAGGTATTAAAGGAAATAATAACTGTTAAAGATAATTTTGGCTTTGGATTTTCAGCATTCTAGCTCTCAAAATTATGAGATTGGAATCTGTCAGTATTCAGAATCCTCTGCATAGGTATGTCTTAGATTGGTTGATTTATTCATTTTAAAATATTTTCTTCTTATGTATGTTTGCCTACATGTGTCTAGTACACATAGAGGTCTGAAAGGGGTTACAGATTCCCTGGAACTGAGGTTAGAGATGGTTGTGAACCTCCATTGGGAGCTGGGAACTGAGTGTGGGTCCCGTGTAAGAGCAGCAAGTACAGTGTACTTGCTTAATCACTGAAGCCCTCTTTCAAGCCTTCAACTCTGTATTTTGTAAAGATAAACAGATAATATTAATTGAGCATTAATAAGTCTCATGATTAACTGAACAATTACCTATGAATTTATAGAGAAGAACATATATTTTCACATATAAATACAAATGATATCAATGAAGGCCAATCTTTGAATTTCAATTTCTCATAAAGAAGCTTTTATGCAAAACCAAAATATAGGGCCAGTCTCTTTGAAACCAAGGTCTATGGAGTCTTCCAACATTGTACCACATGACATGCATCTCAAGTGGCTTCCAGGAACTCAATAATAGCGTCTCTGAATGCAGTCAATGAAAGTACTCATGAAGTGCTTTAGATAGTCACCATTCAGATGCATTTCTATAGATTCCTAGCCTTGTTTTTCCACTTCCCCCAAACAGGTAATTTCTTCTGTTTTTACCACTTTTTAACAATATCTGACACCTCTTTTGTGACACATTTTTTCTCTCTTTATAAAATTCTATTGTTTTTTCACATCTATCCTTGTGTCCTTCTCCCCAACATGTGTCCTTGTTTCTTAACTGTCCTTGAATTCTGGTGTCATAAGGATTTTCCAATACCTCACTCATCAGAAGGGAGAATCAATTCCAGACTGGGGATAGCAAAAGCACTTCCCCATTGTTTTGTACTTGGAGGCATCACCTGCATGATTACAGTTATAGCACACCCTTTTCCAACCCAAATCTGCAGTTGATAGATGCCAAACTAATTTCCCCCCTTGTTGACTTGAATGCCTTAACTTTAACTCACTAAACTTTGGCCCCAGCTCTGTGATCGTGTGTTCACTATTATCTTCATTGCTGCAGATGATGACCTGGGATGGAGATACTAAGTAACTCCTCCAATTAACATCCTGGATGAAAGAACAAAGCAGGCATAAATTTAGGCTTCCAAATCTGCATTTCTAGTCATTACACAACACTACCTTCTGAGACCCAGAACACAGTGTGAATTTTGTCTCCTATAACATGGGATCATGAATTCTTGAATCTATTATGTAGGTGAAAATAATCTGGAATTGTGTAGGTCTGGGTCTGGATGTGTTGTTGACTGCTATGATCCTGAAGATTCTTTATTATGCAGGCCATGAAGTTCTTAATTGATTTTGTGGCAAATATGTAAACTGGTGTCTCCCTCCATCATAATCTATGTAAAACCTGGCACCCTTGCTCCAATTTTCTTACTTGCTCAGTCAGTACAACCCAAACCCCACTCACCTTGAACAGGCTCTTCTATTTTATTAGCTGGCTTTTTTCTTCAAGAAGAGATAGCTAGTTGTCGCCTAGTTTCTACAGTTCCTTCTTGAAGGAAAGTGTATACAGCTGATTGTAGTTTTTATCCTTACTTGTTCTCAATTGACCAAATCCCTATGTCCTTATCCATGAAATAAAGGCATTTGTCTATGACATTTAAGGTGTCCTTTGTTAAAAATGTGGTTGTTTTTTTAAGAATTACCTTCTTACCTTGTTACTGGGAATGATGCTAAAGGTTCCTCCAATAATGACTGTGAGAGGAAATCATAAGGAGCTAGCTACTAGCTAGTTCCCTAGAATCTTTCAATTGCAAGGAAAACATATTTCTGCCTTTTCAAGCAGTCATTGATTTGGATTTTGTCATACAGCAGAGCAGACTGGCACATTCTGTAAGCTGAAGTGAAGGGTTCTGCCAAATTGAACAAGAAGATGATACAAAGTCATGTAAACCTGTTAGGGATTTACAGATGATACCATTTAGAATAAAGTCACTTGCTTATCTTGTAATAGAAATCTGTTCATTTTAGCTTTATTACTTTTCCAGAAAATGATATAAGAAAATAGTCTTCTGAACCTTTATCTACCCAAAAGAAAGCAAAATGATCAAAGCATGATACAGTGATTCTTAACATAGAGGTGTTTTTTTAAAAAAGCAAAGATATAGTTTTTGACTACTCTACAGATTGACATCTTTTACTTTTTAATTAAATTAATTGAATAATAAATTAGTTTAGAGGCAGTATCTCATGTGTCCCAGGCTGGACTTGAATTTGTAGCTGAGGATGACCTTGAATTTTTGAACTTCCTGCTTCCACTTCCCCAGTACCAGACTCCACATTGAGTTTTATGCAGTGCTGGAGACGGACCTAAGGCTCATGCATGCATGCAAGGCAAGTTAACCCCTTCACTTTGAAAAATAAAATTTCTTGTCATTTTAATGGAACAAGTATAGTATTGGGACATTCAAAGCCACATTTTAGGTGAATTTTGTTATTATTTTTATAACTTTATTTTTAAAAATAGTGCTTATATTAATTTTTAAGCAATAATTTCTTTCTAACCTTATCTTTATTTCTCTATATGATTAAAAAAATCAATCAACTGAGATCTGAATACTAGCTAGTTGGTGAGGAAAGGTCTTGTATTGCTATAAGTAGTTGCTGGGGCTACCTACACACCCTTATTCTACTACCTACCACACTGCTCTAAACACTGAATTGATGGGTAGGGTAGTTAGTCCCAAAGTTATTAGACCTGGATTCTAGTATTTATTCTGTCTAGATTATTGAACAACCTTGAGTGATAATAACTACTATAATTTTTTAGTACTTCTATATTCCAGGCATATGTTTTAATTTGAAAACATCCTATTTATAGATGATACCTTCAAACTTCTATCTCAGGCTACATAACCATTTTATTATTTACCCTCCTTTAAAACAAGGGTAAAACTTAAGACAATCCTTTGGTTTGTATTTCAGAAGACTGATTAATGAATAAACTGATTATTATTAGGTATAATGTAGTTGTGATTTGTAAGGCCATCTATAATTATCTAAGTATTTCACAATACATTCACCTTACTCTTTACATTATGTAAACAGTAAAATATCTGGAGATTTCTGGAAACCTCCAGCTTTTTGAAGAACTGGCTTGGGGGCAGTTATAGTCAGTTGCAAATCACATATAGAATCTAAATGCTAGGTATTTGTTTCCATTTTTTTCTTCCTTTTGAGTGTGACTTTGATAAGTTGGTACATTTACCACCCTTTCTTAGGATAATGTAGTTGACTATGTCCTAATAGGAGGGAAAGACAGTTTTACACTTTGGAGTGATTTTTTGCCTTGTAGAATTAGAAAACTTTCATATGAACATTACCCACTGGTGCATTTAGCTGCCACATGTGAGCCATGTTTCTATGGTGCTTGGCTAGCTATTGTATTCAGGCACTAATGAGTATTTTGCTCTGCCTCTGCGTTTTCCACAACATGGCATTGTAATTGAAAGTTAAAGGTCTGTGTAATTTTTTTTTTCAGGTTAAATTAACCTGAAACAGAAGAAAACTAAAGTTGGCCTTAGTTGTTTTCTTGGCTCTGTTCACTTGGTTTTCAATGGTATCAGAATGTTTCATGGAGCATTGGCATGCTTTGTGTTTCTTGTATGAAATGTAGTTTGGCCATCACCCTTCATTTTCTGCAACACTCAAACTGTGGAAGGTTTTTCTCTATTTTATTCACGTGCTTTGTTTGATGTTTATTTGGTGAGCGAGTTTTTAAATCATTCCTGGATGTTGGGTTCTCACTATTGTAAGTCAAAATGAGAATATTTAAAATAATATGTTTCCTTTTTGGGGGTGATAATTATAAGTAAAGATAATGAGCCCCATAATTTTCAGTGTACTTAATATAAAAGAATAAAACCCATCATATTGTACATATAGAACATAAAGCATCTAGCATAATTTGGGATTTGATATATGTCAAATATATGAGTGAGTGAGATGATGGCAAAGAAAGAAAAGAGCTAAATTAATGAGCTACTAGCAAAAGACTAACACTTAGAGATAATGACCTTATAACCACATGTTGTTTTAGAATGTAATATTGAATCTTAGCTTGATTTGATTTATGTGGGGTCAAACCTGTGTCCATTCAACTATGTGTTTGTTGATTGGCAAACCTTTGACCATCTCTAGTAAAAATGATGTTTGTGACTGGAAAACAGAACTACATAAAATCAACACGAACCAGGGTCTTGGGTTTAGGATTTCACTGTTTTAGTTTACGTAAACTCTTTTCCCCACTTTGTGCAAACCACTGACATTATATAATTCTCTCAAGATCAGTTCAATTGCTTCTAGCATCACATGGGTCCAGCTAGTATTTACAATTAAGGATACATAGTAAAATTTGATAGACATTCCTTAAAGACTAAATTGAATAGCTAAATAGAATAATATTCCCCCTATAATCCAAAGTTTCAGATGCCTATGTTTAAGTGCAATCCAATAATAGTAAATGGAAAATTCCAGAAGAAAAAATTAATAAGCTTTAAAGTTCATGAGGAAGTCATGTGCCACCGTTCCTCTCCCTCTTGGAGATGGGAGTGATAACTCTGTTCAGTGTATCCACGTGGTATAGCTGCCCACCCACAACTCACTTAGTAGTCTTCTTGGTTGTCAGATGCAGTGTTGCAGGCAATTGTGCTTGACCAAGCTTTCTGTTATTTAACAACAGCCCCAGAGCACAGGAGCAGCAATGCTCAGGAGAGACGCTGTAAAGTGAAAAGCTGAGAGTCTCCACTTAAGGAAAGGAAAATAGTTTGCTAGGTTTCTCAGAACTATCATAAGGAAAAATAGAACCCCCCCCCCACACACACACACCAGTTCTCTATGCACTTCCAGGCATTTACTGGTGGTCGTGGACTGTATCTCTTATCGGTAAGCAGAGAGATGACTTTAAAGACAAAAGTGCATTGTTTCTCCAGTCTTTATGAAATCCCTGATGAAAGAAATTAGCCATTTGGAAACAGATCAGAAAATGCCCTAAGCAAGTTGCGATAGAGGAAACTCAGCAGAGCCAGCTGAATGAGCATAGATGAATCTCCTCCTGGAAAGTGGGAGGATTTTAACTTTATCTTTGGTGCAATGAAGGATTTGAAGCAGAGTGTCAGGATCTGATATATTTATTGGAACACTCCCTCTGGCCCATGTGCAGAAAATGAATTACCGAGACACAACCAAAGCTAGAAGGCTGTTTTCTTTTAGGCAGAAGAAAATGAAAATTGGAGTTGGGGCAGATTAATAAGGATACAGAAGAAGTCACCGGCTTGGGAATTGCTTATGAAAAAAAATCTGTCACAGCTTGATTGATTACTAACTGTAGGAGAGGACAAAAGCTTTGAACTGACCCTCAAAGTGCTGGGATTGGCAGTGGATGGATTTTTCACTCACTAATTAGAAAATCTAGGGGGCAGGAATATTTAGGGAAGAGGATACATTCAGTTATCCAAAGGTTTTGTTTTCTTTTAAAGTACGCATGATTCTGCATAGGAAATTTTTTAATCTTTAATAGCTCTTTAAAGTTATTTTTTTTTGTTATTTAGGACAAAAGGAAGGAGAAGAGCTGGGACAGAGATCAAACTTATTTCAGTGCATGGCCCAGTGTGTCTTGACCTTTTTTCTTGTATTTTTTGAAATGGGGACTATGAAGACAGTTACATATTTAACCCTGAAGAAAACTGTAGTCTTTGGCTCAGCCTGTTGTGAACTTAGATACTGAGAAGTTGTTCTGTTCATGTTATGATTATTCAGGGGGTCAGGTGAGGTAGACATTCACTACAAATTCACACTGGCTTTTTACAAATCTACATTTTACTATTTAGAGTGTACCAGATGGAGAAAAGACATCTTCAGTGTCATTGGTCTTGAAGATGTAGGCACGTATTTTCAATGAAGTCTTAGTGGGTGGATTTCAGAGCTGCTTTTGGTCTGACTCATGGAGTTGCAGGTCATGGGGCTTATGGCAGGCTGACTCTGAAACTCAACACAGCTACCCCTCCATTGTAAACTATTCTCTTGAAGACACTAAAATTCATTGATAATTTTTCTCTTTTCTCATGAGGAAGCACAAGAAAATATATAAGGTTATTAAAAACTTTGGTTTTATGTAATAACTAGTTTTTTAAACTTAATTTATATAGTTGCAGTCACTAGAAAAACTAACTTATGATGAGGGTGGATAAAGGCAGCCTGGATTTGATTAGGGCATGCTGCATTCATGTATTGAGATTGTACCCTGACTTACATTATCATCTGAGTAAAAAGATATTCAAGTAAATTAAACAGAAAACAATGTCTCAGTGCAGATATTTTTATTGCTTGTGCCATGTTGAAATCTATGGCTAATTTCATCAGGATACTCTCAGTATGACTTACTCACTGTCATGTAGCTTTAGGAAAAGTCTGTATCCTGTACGTCAAACATTTATAGACATTCATTCAACTGAAAGTTTGACGTAAATTTTGGGACTCACACACACAAAATAATACTATCTATTCTGGTAAAGGCATCAGTAGAGACAAAAATGGATGTTTTTACTTTGTTGAAAGAGCTGAATATATGACATTATGAGGGTTTATTTTGAAAATGGAGATTAAGGAGAAAATGAAAAGGAAAGTCTAAAATCAAAGGTAGACAGAAATTATTGTTGAGAGCATTTATTGGAAAGGCACAAAGTGCTTCTCCATGCCAAGGTACACTTCATGGTACTGACCATCAGATTGGTTGGTGCTCTTATTATCTGATGCATACATAAGAGAACACAATCCATTGTTTTTTATTTGTACAAATAAAATATACAAATAAACACACTTCTTACATTAAATATTGAACCAAGGCAATTCTTTGGGTGTAAATATAATCCAAATGGGTTTGCAAATTTATTCTTACAAATTCTAAGTTATCTGATTTTGAAAAAAACCCAAAAGACAATCACCAGGATTAATGTGACTCAGGATGATATTTAGAACCCAACTTTTTCTCTCCCGGTTTCTTAGCAAGCAGGAATTAATTACAAAGATCTCTTCTTAAATGTCTCACTGCTTCTCAAAACTAAACAAACAGTTTGGGCAGATGGCCAATTGAGAGGTTTCTTATAGAATTGTCCAATAGACAGCAATCTTTAGAAATGTATTTTTTTCTGTAAAATACCAATAGCAGAGGCATTAGTTAATTGCATATGCATCATTGTGGTGCTGAGCTCAAATGTTTGGCTTTAGTTACTTTTTAATGAAATAAAAGATGCTTATGTTTTTTATCTTTTCTCTAGTGTGTGTTTTTGTGATCTTTGTCAAAAATCAGGTGCCCTTAGACATGTGATTAATATTTGATTCTTCTATTCTACTGAACTTATCTATGTGTTTGTTTTTGAGCTAGCAAAACACTATTTTTATTACTATAACTCAATTGTATTACTTTCAATCAAGTATGGTGATGCTCCCACCATTTTTTTTCTGCTCATGGTGATTTGGGGTCCTTTGTGTTTCTATATACATTTTAAAACTTTAAAAATTCATGTGAATAGTTGTTTGGAAATTTTGGTAGACTTTTTTTTGGTCATAGGAATGGAACTTGATTCTTTGGCATGATAAGCAAGCACTCTACCATTCACATATGTCACTATCCCCCTCTGTACTGTTTATTTTGAGAAGAGAGCTCACTAATATTTCAGTGTAACAGTGACTCTGTTCTAGAGCCCAAGCTAGCCTTTAACTTGTGATTTTTCAGTCTTTAAAGTTGATGGCATTAATGTCTGAACCATGATTATTGGCTTCTTTGTTCATATTTTTTATTTATTTTTATCTTAAACTTTCTTTATTTCTAATTGACCCAATATTTTTTGCACAATATAAATTTTTGCTATATCACTATATCATCTCTCTCTTACATCATTATTTATCATCTATCTCTATTATCTATCTATTATCTATCTACTTATGTCATCTGTCTATCATCTGTCTATCCATCATCTATCAACTATCATCAAATCTATCACCTATCATCTATCTATCTATCTATCTATCTATCTATCTATCTATCTATCTATCTGTCATATATTTAACTACCATCTATATATCATCTATCAACTATCATGCCTGTCTTTTACCATCTATCTATCTATCTATAATCTACCTATCATCTTTCTATTACCATCTATCTATCTACCATCTGTTTATCATCTATCTATCATAATCATCTATTTATCTATTGTCTATGTATCTATTTATCATCTACCTATCATCTGTCTATCTACCATCATTTATCAATCTTCTGTTATCAATAAAAAATTTTATATGAGCTCAAACTACATGATCCTTCTTTTGTAATAATATCTCTAGTCCTCTCATAATTTTATGATGTTTGTTTTAATTTTTTCATTTTTAATTATTGAAGTTGTTTTTATAGTGATATTCTATTTTTATTAAATAATAACATCCATAGTCATCTTACATAGCTATTGAAATCAACTTGCATATTTCTGGGGCTTGGTTAAACAGAAAGCTGTTAGAAGTACAAAGTGAGTTGTGCCTAAAAACATAATTATGCTCACAGATTTTTGTCTTCAGTGTTATTTGAATTAAGGAAATTCCACTGATGATGTAACTTCACTTAGCATTTTCTTCATCCTGAAATCCATGAAAAAAATATATGTTTGCATGTGGTTCAATGTAAGTATATATTTTTAACTTAATATGGGTTTATATGTCTCTCCTTGAATGCTAGGTATATATGTGCACATGTGTGTGCATGTGTGTGTGCATATACATGTGTGTACGTGTGCTTATCAATGTGTTTTCCTATATATTAAGGCCAGAAATTAATGCCAACTGTCTTCCTCAGTTGCTCACCACCTTATGTGTTGAGACAGTATCATTTAATGAACCAAGTGCTCACTGATTCAGCTATCCTGGCTGCCCCAGCAAGTCCCCTGGGGGCCTCTAGTCTATCCTACCATCCCTGCTCCTGGCTTACAGGCACTAATGTGTCCTCAGGGATGCTGTAATCTCTGCACACTCAGCACTGGGCTTACATGTACTCCCTAATGTGTCCAGTTTTGTACATGTGTCCTATGGATTACACTCAGATTCCCATGTTTAATAGGCACAAGGGCCCAATGATGTGTTTGAGGACACATGATTTAAAAGCATTTTAAGAACAACAGTTTTGAAGACTTTAGCATCAAGCTTATATATTCTTCCTGGAAAGAAGCACAGAAAGAAGGTGAAACTGTTTCATAGTTTCTCAGTCTTTATACTTGGCACAAGTTTGTTGCTAGAGTTTTCCTGACTGGCCTGTGGTAAGGACAAATCTTTCTCACCTGCCAGTCCCACAGCAGCTCAGACTCAACCAAGTAAACACACAGAGACTTACATTGCTTACAAACTGTATGGCTGCAGCAGGCTTCTTGTTATCTAGTTCTTATATCTTAAATCAACCCATTTCCATTAGTCTATAAGTTGTCATGTGGCTCATGGCTTACCGGTACCTTACATCTCTCTTGTTATGGCAGTGGCTGGCAGTGTCTCCCTCTCTGCCTTCCTGTTCTCTCAATCCTCCTCTCTCTTAGTCCTGCCTATACTTCCTGCCTAGCTGCTGGCCAATCAGTGTTTTATTTATCAATCAATCATCCGCAGTACAGGTTATCTTATGTTTTCATTGATGTTTCTTGTTCCTGTACTCTGCATTTTGTTACACCAACATAGAGACATAAATTCACTTATACCTTTAGTGCATGTCATAGATTCTTACAGAACAAGTGATAAACTTTATAAACTGGCAGAGAAGTTTTGTTGTTAAATTCAACTGTAATCAACTCGGGTCAGGGGATCTTAATTCCATAGAATGGCAAATCTAAAATGGCATTGCATTCAATTTACTGTCTGTTTGTCCCAGGGGTCAGGGCATGTGAGTAGAAGCATAAGAACAGGACAAAGATCGTTTGGAGTGGCAAAGAAAGAGCTTTGATTTTTGCTGGCCATTTACTGACGTGTCAACTATTGGTACACCTAGCATCTTGTCCAGATTAGAAGAGCTGTTGCTGCTGCTAGTCCTTTATTTCTGTGCTTAAAGCCCATTGGGTCCATATCCTTCAGTGCATCAGAGCTAAAGTGACTGCTTAGGGAGCTGGATGGTTAGAAACTGCGTAAAACTTTGTCTACCTCACTGCTCATGATTTCCAAATCCCAGTGAAACATGAGTCCATTTTCACCTATTTCCTAGGTTTATCAGCTTATCTGAAGCTCTTTCCTTTGAAACTCTTTCCTTTAGTGTAGAAAATCTGTATCTGACTGAGTAAGAAATGAGGTCTGGCTAGTGCAGGGGTCTAATTACTAGGTTTGTATTTACCAAATGTTGGAGCCCTTTTGTTAAAGCAAGAGCTCCTTCTATTCTTTTGGGTTTAATGATGTAAACATTGTAGAAAAGAAACCATTGCAAATGAGAAGTTCATGGTGTAAAATCAAGTACCGTGTAACATCTCCAAATACTGCATTCCCTCAGCTTTTAAAATAAAAGACTCAAAGAATGGATATCATATTGGCAATGATTAATTTATGGTGTGTTGAGAACCTAGCTTAAACGCTTATGCATCCAAGCTAAATATTTCTCAATTTGTTTTTATTATATGTAGGATTATATTTATGGTTGGGTGATAAGTGGGGACAAAAGACTAAATTTTTAATTTATCAACCTTCTATGTGTGCACCGAATAACTTCAGGGCATTTGTTTATCTTTCTCCTGCCTCCATTGTTCATCTTGCTTGTAGAGATGTCTTTGCCTTAGATATGAGAGACAGAAGTTGTAATCCAAGATTAAAGAGTATCAGAGACAGGCAAAGAAAGTAGGGAAAACAGTGCTCTGAATCAAATAGCGTTATTGTGGTGAGGACAGAAGTTATTTGAAATTGAGTTTTGTGTAAGAAGACAAACACCACAAAATGGCAGAGAAAGGAATCTAAGATTAACAACAGCAGCACATGTCAGCCTTAGAGTGTGACCATGGACTTAATCAGCCATCTTTTCTTTCTGAGGGCAGCTCACCTGTGCCCCTTCGAACAAGGTCAGCTGTATTGTGCTGCCAGGCAAGGCAAAGGGTGTGCTCTCCTGAGTGCTGCAGCTAGTCCGAGGCAGGGCCAGTTCTCTCGAGTGTTGCAGCTAGTGAGGGTCAGGAACAACTGTGCAGCTCTGTCCTCTCAGCCTTCAGTGGTAACAGGAGCCAGGGACATCAGCACAGTGTGGCTGCAGTAGGGCGACGGACCCAGACCTGGGCCTTGGCAGCAGCCCGGGCCTGGATATCACCATGGCCCTGAATGGCAAGCAAGCCACCTACCTCAGCCTGCTGCTCAGTCCTTCAGCTACTCAGATCTGCCTGTCTCCACAGCACATGAACTTTCTGTCCCCCTTTTCCCCATACCTCATCATATGGCGCCAGGTGGCCAGGTGGGCTAGTGTTTTCTCCTCACCATCCGGGTCAGGCTGTCCCAGTCAGTCATGTGATCTCCTCCTCCTGCTCAGTCTTAATGGCACTGGGCAGGGTCGTGTTTTCTCCTGACTGCCCCAGACAGAAGTGCCTAAAATATAATAAAAGGTATAGTCACTTGAGGAGAAACACTATAGATACTGATAGGGTGATTTTTTTTCTCTTCAAAGATTATAACATTTCCATCATCTCTAGAAAAGATGAATTATGGGACTATAATCCTTATCAATTAACTTTTTTTGTTCATTTTAATTAATTAATTAATTTATTTATTTTACAATTTAATTTAATTTTACATATCAGCCACAGATTCCCCTGTGTCCTCTCCCTACCTTCCCCCCAACCCAACCCCCATTTCCATCTCCTCCAGAGCAAGGACTCCATTGGGGATTCACTGATAGATTCAGTCAAGGCAGGTCCAGTCGCCTCCTTTTGATAGATAGGATAAAGTCTAATGAATTAGTATTTCTAGTTATATTTAATTTCCATTTTACTTACAGCTTTATTTTGTATGTAAAGTAACATAATTGTGCATTAATGCAAATGTTTTATGTATGAGACATGCACATTAAAAACAATTACTAATATCACTCACTAATAGTCTGGAAGTTGAAGCTATAACTAAACTCGTGAACATGTCACAGCATCTTTTTCTGTTTGGGCTGTTATCTTAAAATCCTAGCTACATATGCAAAGCAGAAGTTTTATTTATTATACTTGGTTAACAAAATAGAACATGCATTCAAGGCAAGTAAATTCTTTAGATAAATAGTGCTCTATAATTTCTGTAAAATTGTTTAACAATTTTTGAAGTCAAGTTTACTGATGAAATCATGGAGATTTCAAAATGGGAAAATGTTGTAAACTTTACTTTTTGGTCACACTGCTAATTAGTGGTACTGCTAGATTAGGGCCCCTTGCTGGCTCTTACACTTATATCCTTGGATCATGCCATTCATTCCTTTCATTTTTTTTTTTTTTTGCCAAAATCTTATATTTTCTTGACTAAAATGACCTAGCATTATTCTTGTTCTCCATCCATACTTTCTCAAACACCACATTTCTGACTAAGTGTTCTGCTCCTGAATGTACCGTTTAGTAGTTTCTCAAACTTTCCCGAACTAGTCCTCATCTTTCCTTCTTGACGTTTAGTCACAACTCCTGATTTTAGAGCTATGTTTATGTTGAGTAATTTGGCTAGCAGCTGTTTTAGTTGCCCAAGTACAATCCACCTGAAGTCCAGGATGTTTCCCACTTTGGTGCCTCCTGCTCTCAATGCACAGAAGAGTGTGTAGAGCATAGTACCCATTAAATTTGTCATGAGTAAATTAAGATATGGATAGCTGGGTGAGTGGGTCTACTGTAATCAAAACTGGGTTTTATGGTTTTAAAATGGAATTGGACTTGTCTTATTTGTATGTCTGTATATATCAATCTATTGGAGAACATTTTGATTTATCAGCTATCTAAATATCCAAAAGCCTGTTTGAAAACAGCAAATACAAGTTCAATGGCTTTTTCCTATATTTACCTTCTTCCTACAAGCAATATGGCATAGGTAAATAAATCTACTCTAAATTCTGTAGTCACATACACAAGCCTGATATCCACTAACTTTGTAAACATATAGTATATAAATACAGTAGACACATCTGGAATACAAAATTTTGTTGCAAAAATTTACAGGTAGGGAAGCACTCAGAGGCTATAAGATCAAAGGTGCTTTCAACAGAAGGAAACAGCATTTTCTGATGTTAACCCCAGTGTACCAATTTCCGTGCATCTAATGTCCATCACAGTACCTTGGTATTTGAAATTCAAATGAGACAACTTTGAGAATTTGTGTAAATTCTTGCAAATTACCTTGTAAGACTCCTGAGCCCCTTATGGCCACTGCTATAGTTTTGTATTCTGATTCTAAATAGTTTCAAAATGAGTAAAGACATGAAGGAGTGGGAGCCAGCTACAACCGGAGGCTGTATATGACTTCTCATTTATCCCAGAATGTCAATGCTTTTTAGCTTACCAGTTAGTAATACCCACTTTCCAATATTGAGTTCATTTGCATCTTTAAAATGTAATAGTCTGTTGCCAGAGGCCTTGCCATTTGAATTCCTCATTGTTGTAACTTGCTTTGTGTTCACAGATTACCCCCAGGGGTATCTATAGTTGTTTGTGTCCCCTTTGGTTGTAGCTAATCACATAATACCCTTTGTAGTATCTTTTTCTATGGTCTCCTACTTAGGATCCTAATTGTAAACAACTGTTCTATTTCATGGTTCCCAATCTTCTGATCTTGGGGGGATCAATCACAATTTGACTGTTTTCAGGAACAAAATAGCTTGAAGTAGTCTATCTGGGGGAGGCTGAATATTGTATCAGCTTGATACCTTAACTACCAGCAGTGGGGTGGAGAGAGGGGAGCTTTTCCCCAGACTCATCAGTCACTTATGGAAGTTATGATACATAATGTCCAGAAGAGCTACACGCTATATCTTACCTCTTTTTTGTTACAACTGAGAAAATGAAAGTGTTTTTGCATTGTGTCAATTGAGACCCCCTGAGCTGAAAGAAGTACATGTGTATGTGTTGGTAGTACAGATTAATGGGAGAGGTAAGGATGTTGAAGTAATCAGGTGTGGCAACCTAAGTCTGTGCCATTGTAGCTAGAGTTTTCTCCAGTCCTGCCTGGTCCATGGTCAGGACAAATCTCTCTCACCCGCCAGTCCCTCAGCTGCTCAGACCCAACCAAGTAAATACACAGAGACTTACATTGCTTACAAACTGTATGGCCACAGCAAGCTTCTTGTTATCTAGTTCTTATATCTTAAATTAACCCAAATCTATTAGTCTATAAGTTGCCATGTGGATGGTGGCTTACTGGAACCTTAACATATTCTAATAGCAGGGGCTGGCAGTGTCTCTCTGCCTTGCCTTCCACTTCCCAGAATTCTCCTCTCTCCTTGTCCTGCCTATACTTCCTGCCTGGCTACTGGCCAATCAGTGTTTTATTTATTAACCAATTAGAGTAACACATTTAACATATAGAACATCCCCCAGCAATCCCATGGTCCAATGTTTAGCTTATGTGACACCTTTAAGGTGCTATAACACTTAAAATGTTGTGGCCGTGATTCCATCCATGAAGGGAAGAAGGAGCTTCTACTCTGTATAGACTCTTTGTTAGATGGTGCCTATATCACACACAGTTTAAATTATTCCTCTTTAATGCAGTGGATGTATAAAAGTTGATGATGAAGGAACAAAACTTAGATAAGTCAAGTTGTTCACCTAAAGAGGCCATGGCTTTAGCTGCTTTCCTTCTTGCTGCATCTATGAAATGTTCTTCTGCCATACCCCAGATGCACTCTTCATTTCTCTGAAGGAAAACATGAACCCTTATTTAAAAGACTGACTGCATTCCCTAAGATGAAGATACAGAAACAACTCATGATGTCTAATTAGAAATCATAAAGCAGGGGGAGGTTTGCAGAAATCCTTAGGACCTCAAATTTCAAGAAAGAAACCAAAGGAGATCTAGGTGGCAAAAGATGTGCATGCTTACGCAGGAGCATGATTCATTCAAAAAGAGAGGGAGGCCCTGAAAGCTGTGCAGTTGGGAAAGACACAACACAGCTCCACAGAGGCGGTGGAGAAGCCAGAGTATCTAGTCGCTCTGGAAAGATGCTGATCTATAGAGATTTTAAAGCTTCCACTGAACTTGAAAATACAATTGGGTCTAACAGCTCCCTTATTTTACAGATACATGCTCTTCTTTCTCCAGGCTTTAATAGAGTGCCAACTAGAAGTTCTTTAGGGTAGAACTTAGAAATTCTTCATTAGTTCTTTGAGAATTTCATACATTTACTCTATCCTCCAACTTATCTTAGGTTCATCCCCCTTTTTCCTACACACCCAAGTTTGTGTCTCTTTTAAAATTCCTATTTATGCTGCCTATATACTTTAGGATGTATGACTATCCACATAGGCATGATTGACCTACCAGAGGCCACACACTTAATGGGGAACTCTCCCTCTTCCAGCAGCTGTAAATTTCTGGTAGCTTTTCAGTTAGAGGTGACTCTTCATGATCATTTCCCTTCTCTATGCTGAGAAATTTTCTAGCTTGAGCTGGTGCCCTCTGTCACATAACTATGGATTCATGTATGCAACTGCCCTGTTGTGTTCAGAAAATCTTGGAATCCTTTTGTCCTCAATTTTCTTGCTCACCTCCAAGCCTTGAAGGGGAAGGGATGTGATATGCATGTGTTTCATTCTTTGCTGTCACTCATTTTTTTTCATTCTTGGTCAGTGCAGGGTTTCTGGGTTAATTGGCATCAACTGCAAAAAGAATCTTCTCTGATGATTGTTGAGAGAGATACTGATCTGAGGTAGAGATAGAAACCATCAGTATTCAGTTTAACACTATCTATTTAGAAGAATAATGGTAGGTTCTTTGACAGGGCTTAGGACCTGTTTGTCCACATGGTCCTGACCCTAACAGTGGTGTCAGCATGTTTCATCTTGTGGAGTAGGCCTAAATCCAACCAGAAAGAGGTTGATTACTCCCATGATATCCCACCACTGTTGCTCAAGAGTGACCATGGTTAGATTTGCTGGTCATTACTGGAGTATGTAGGGTTCATGCCGAATTAAGACTGATGATTAGAGGGTAGAGAAGGGGCTAAAAGGAGGGACAACTAACCCTAAAGTCTTTCTGAAAAATCATGTGGAAACATACTGATGTTTTTTGTACCCCAATGATAGGGCTCTCCACTGATGTAGCAATCCAAATCAGACTGAATCGGACCAAATTAGAAACGCCCCAGTTTAATGGGTAAAGCATTTCCCAGTTGTTCTCCAGCCCCTCCAGAGAGGAGACAGGGATGAGAGACCAGAAGAACCACATGTCTGTGATTGGTGGGCTTTGAAGGGGCGGGTTTGGGGGAAGAGATGGGGGAGGGGAGTTGAGGTGAATTTTCCACCAGAACATATTTAGACTCTTTGGGTCTAGAGATGCCAGGGTGCCAGGGGCTGAGATGGAGATCCCACCCAAACACATACTGCTGGAAAAGCTTCCTAACATACATATAAATTTTATAATATATATAATGTTTATATATTTATATATAAAATATTTTATATAGAGAGTTAATTGGAGTAATCTTATAATGGGGTAACAATGCTCCTAATAAACACCACGGGCTAACAAGTAAAAAGCCTATTTTGGGACTGTATTGCTATGTTTGGAGTTGACGGTCAGTGAGTCCTGTTGTGGAGACTTTACATACTGAATCACAGAACATGGAGAAATCAAACTAGTATTCACTTGGAAGCTACATTCATTCAGACTAGACTCATCTTAGTTGAAGGTGCTATGCATGCTACTGGAGGAGAAAAGAACCCATAAAAAATTTAAAAGTGTTATTGTGGATTTCTTCAAACTATTTTATCTATATCAAAATTGCCAAATTTTTGAAATCCATGACTCCAAGGTTAGTAAATATTTTCCTTTCTCCAAAATGGAGATTTGAAAGTTTAAAATTAGTTGTAAGCTGCTCACCTAGCAAACTTAGGAAGTAAATTTATCTTAAGACATGCTAAGGTTTAAATCTGCCTTTTAAAACATTCCCTTGCAGTGTTTTCTTGCAATGGGACTTTGGACTTACATGGAAGTGTCTAATCAGTCCCAGAAGATTGCACAGCACGAGAATTCCAATTTGTTAGGGTTCCCAGGGGATCTTTTATACCCACTTTACAAAGTAAGAGGGGGACCTTCTGATTCACAACTGTATGTGTGATCTAGGGCTGCATTTACTGTCACTGTATTCCAAAAGAGTCAGGTAATTTCTCCGTGTCCAACAGTCAGCATGCTGCCTGCTGTAAATATCAGCAATATCTACCCCAGTGCTGTGGATATCACTCTGTGTAAATAAAGTTCTGATTGGCCAGTGGCCAGGCAGGAAGTATAGGTGGGACAAGAGAGAAGAGAATTCTGGGAGGTGGAAGGCTGAGAGAGACACTGCCAGCCGCCGCCATGAAAAGCAACATGTAAAGACACGGGTAAGCCACAAGCCATGTGGCAAAGTATAGACTAACAGAAATGGGTTAATTCAAGAGAGAAGAAGTAGATAACAAGAAGCCTGCCACAGCCATACAGTTTGTAAACAATGTAAGTTTCTGTGTGCTTTCTTGGTTGGGTCTGAGTGACTGTGGGACTGGCGGGTAAGAGAGATTTGTCCTGACTGGGCCAGGCAGGAAAACTCTAACTACACCCCAGGGGAAAACCCACAGTCCTTTAGGGACTAACCTACTCTCCATTTCTTACCTCTTGTCTCCTCACCTAGACTCTTATTTCTTTCTTTCTTACAGCATTTCCTGAATTTTACCTTCCCTTCTGTCACTCTTTTTGCAGTGAAATCTTCTCTTTCATATTTGATTTCTCTTTGATAATCAGCCAGACACATGGTGACTCCCAGCATTCAAGCTTTCTAGTATATTTCTTTCATCCACTTTGGAATGTTCTCTTTCTGCCCTCTATGGCACTGAATCACTGTACTGGCTAGTTTTACGTCAACTTGACACAAACTACAGTCATCTGAGAGGGGGAGCCTAAATTAAGAGAATGCCTCCATAAGATGGGGTATACACAAGCCTGTAGGGCATTTTCTTTGTGTTGTTGTTTTTTGTTTTTAATTAGTGATTGATGAAGAGGGCCCAAGCCATTGTGGGTGGTACCATCCCTGGGCTGGTGGTCTGGGGTTCTATAAGAATGCAGGCTGAGCAAGTCATAGGAAGCAAGCCAGTAAGCAGCACTCCTCCATGAGCGTCAGCTCATGCTTCCAGGTTCCTGCCATTTGAATTCCTGTCCTGAGTTCCTTTGATGATGAACAGTGAGTGATATAGAAGTGCAAGCTGAACAAACACTTTCCTTCCCAGCTTACTTTTTAGTTACAGTGATTCATCACAGCAATAGAAACCTTAACTAAGACAATTACTGTCTTTGTTATCCTCCCTCCCTCTCCCTCCCTTTCTCCCTCCCTCCCTTCCTTCCTTTCCTTCTTCCTTTCTTCATCCCTTCCTTCCTTCCCTTCTTCCTCCCTCCCTTCCTCCTTTCCTCCCTTTTTTGATTTTTTTCTATCCCCTGTCTTTTTTGATACTTTACACATTCATTAAATATAAGCACTCTACATTTCTGTCATTATATTTTGACTTGGTGGTGTTCCTGTGGATAATTTTAGCCTACCTCTCTGTGGAGCCACCCATTTTCTGCTCATGACTCCAAAGCACACATTCCAGCCAGCACACTCTCTCTTGTTTTCAAAGGTGGTTTCTATTGGATGGACTTGTGTAGTGAATGGACTGGTGGGAAATTCACTGTGATTCAGTCTAAAGTTCCCTTGTTGAGACAGCCTCACAGGTCATCTATATTTCTCATGTGGAATAGTGTTTTCTTTCAACTAGGCTGCAAAGGAGGTTAGGAATTCCCATTCTTCTCAGCACTTGGCAATTCTTTGCAGTTATTTTCTCAGAGTGTTTACTTTTTTTGACCACACCTGCTGTGATTTCAATAAAAATGTCCCCTCAAAGCCCACAGGGAATGGCACTACTGGGAGGTAAGGCCTTGTTGGAGGATGTGTATCAACTAAGGGGTGGGCTTTGAGGTCTCAGAAGCTCAAGCAAGTGTGTTGGTGTTCACTTCCTGTTGCCTGCAGAACTCTCAGCTCCTTCTCCAGCACCCTGTCTGCTTGCATGCTACCATACTTCCTAGCATGATGATAATAGACCAAATCTCTGAAGTATAAGCCAGCCCCAGTTAAATGTTTTCCTTTATAGAGTTGCTGTAGTCATGGTGTCTCTTTACAGCAATAGAATCCCTAACTTAGACCCTCTACTGCCATGTCCTGGACTTGTCATTTGTTTCTTTATAGGGTCTCCTCTCTTAGCTCTTATTGTATAGTCAGAGTTACTGCTTTCTGTACAAGTTACATCCCTCCTCTCTTCAACATATTAACTTACTCAATTATGCATTTTGTGGCAAGGTATGTGAATGACAAAAAGAAATAAAAGGACATGACCGCTCCTAAGGGGTTGAGGTTTTTATTATAGATATGAAGGAGAAGCACAGGCAGAAGCAGAAACATCTGGAATGGTCCAGACTGAATCAGGTATGAGAGGAGAAAAGTGTGTGCGTGTGTGTGTGTGTGTGTGTGTGTGTGTGTGTGTGTGTGTATGTGTGTGTGTAGCAGGAGCAGGAGAGAGAGGAACCAAGGGCCAAGAGGCCAGAAGCAAACCAGGAGACCAGATTAGCCAAAATGGCTGGGTTATGTAGGGAAGAGGCCCAGCCCAGTCTCTAGGAGGGAGAGTTTAGAGCATGGGTGGGGTATGCCAGCCAGGATGACTCTGCAACTGGTACTGAGGGATGCTGGGAGAACCTGGCAGCCAGAGTCCATTTTAATATGTTAAATAGGCACTTCAGTTAGCCTTTTGTCCAGGGTTTGAGACCTAACAGTGTGGTCTCATTGTAATTTATAGTTGTTTTTTTTATTTTTTTTTATTTTTGTTTTGTTTTATTAGTGGATACTCTCCAAAGATCTTATACCAGACCACTTAAGCATACTATATATTTATTTGTCCCTGTGCATCGTAGCTCCTTCCTTTTGGCATCTTCTGTTCCTTACCTAACTTCTCAGACCTCCATTTTCTTTCAGTGCTCAGGTTAGATGCCACTTTTTTCCTTCTCCAGTCATCCTGAATCAGACCAGACAAATAAGTCCTCACTTTTTATTGTGCTTCTTGTTCCTGATGAACTGAATCACTTATTTCAGTCAGGGCAATAATATTGTTAATTTCATGCCTGCTTTCCTCTGACAATTGTTACTTTAAGGAAGTTACTTTAAGAACTCAGAATTGTTCGAGACACTGGGATCTTGTGAGGAAAAAATATAATTTTTTAGTATTTCAGATGATATTGGGATGGCCATGGATTGATCAGAAGTATTGACATAGGTTTGAGGATCTATGAGCATTTATAAAATGTGGTGATGAACTACAACAAACTCCCATAATTGTGATCCAGAAAGACAGGTGTACCATTCACTGAGATGTTGGCTTTACGTAGAGAATTTATGAAGAGAGCAAGGGGAGGTTATTAAAGCAAACTGTTAGTAATCATGATAGGATTTAGAATTATTATTCTGTGTGACAGAGCAGAAGCAAGGAAGAAGAGGAGCCCTACAGCAGGGCACAGAAGTCCTTCCAGAAGTGTTCTGGTCCATGGAGAAAGCTTGGTGTTTGCTTTTGGTTTCTATTGTTTCTATTTGCTGGACTTATTTATGGAGTTTATACTTTCCAGTAGTATTTGTTTAGAAGCATAGTGAGCTCGATGAATAGTGAAACACCATGTTTTGAGTAAGTATATTTGAGTTTTACACATATATTTTTTCTTTATTCACCTGTGTGTCCATATGAGTGTGCAGGTTCCTGAGGATGTCAGAGAGGGTGTTGAAACTTCTGGAACTGCAGTGATAGGGTATTGAGAGCTTCCTGACATGGGTGCTCCAGGAAGCTCTCTTAATTACTGAATCATCTCTCTAGCCCCTTGGATTTTATTTTTGAATGTGATTTAATTTAGAGGTAAGGTGTCCTCTATTGTAGCTAGAGAGTTTTCTCTCCAGGTCCTGCCAAGCCCCGGCAGTCCGACAGCCCACTTATAAAATAAACGCATAGACGCTTATATTATTTAAACTGTTTGGCCTAATGGCTCAGGCTTCTTGCTAACTGTTTTTATATCTTAAATTAACCCATTGCTATTAATCTATAAGTAGCCACATGGCTTGTAGCTTACCAGTATCTTACATCTTTCTTGTCATGGCAGTGGCTGCCAGTGTCTCTCTGCTCAGCCTTCCACTTCCCTGAATCCACTTCTCTGATTGTCCCACCTATACTTCCTACCTGGCTACTGGCCAATTGGTGTTTTATTTATTAACCAACCAGAGCAACACATTTGACATACAGAACATCCCACAGCACTGTGTAATATTCTATTTTATTAAGAAATCGAATGCCACAAAAATTAGATCTTGTTTTTATATTGGTGCCACTTAGCTAAAACTTTTTGTTCAGTAAAAATAGAATATGAGGGAGAATTGGTTTTCTTTAGGGGTACAGTCATTTGTGAGTTGACCATGCTCCAGTGAATGTTCTCATACCATGCATATAGAGGACAGCCTTAATTCAGTGGGTTATACACTTTTTTTTTTAAAGGACAGGAATTGGAGGAGGTGTGGGAAGACATGAGGGGGGTAGGGATGAATATGATATAAGAACATTGTATGTAAAGATGAGAGCCTCAAAAATTCATAGAAAGCATTATTTAATAAAAAGAGTGTTATATGACATTGCAAAGTCAGAAACCCGAGATTCTAAGTGGCTCTCAGACTTCCTAATACTGTGACCCTTAACACAGTTCCTCATGTGGTAATCCCTCAACTTTAAAATTATTTTCATTGCTATTTCCTAATTGTAATTTTGCTACTGTTATGAATTGTCAATATCTGTTCTCTCATGGTCTTAAGTGACCACTGTGCAAAGGTTGTTCAACCTCCAAAGGGGTCATGGCTCACAGGTTGAGAAACACTGAAGATCCACTGTCCCTGGACTGTTTGAAACTCCAAGGAAGAAGCTTAGAGGATATTTCAGGTCTAGACCATTTCATTTGCGTTAAACAGGAAAACTTTTCTCTGCATTGTCTAATATCTAAGAATTGTTCTGTCTCAGTTAGACTACTTTGATAAAGCTTGTCAGCCTTAATTTAAGGGGAAAAAAGAATCTAACTTCTTAACCTCCCAAACTGTGCTTTATGTCCTCTTAATTACTCAATTCATTTTCCTGAAGCTAATAACCCTATTTTGGTAATAAAGGAAATTTCTAAATTTCTGTCATATTATTGAAAGCCTGCTGGTTTCTGATGCAATAAATTCTGTCTATTATATTTTTAAGATTTCCATTTAGCATGTCAAAAATGCCAGTAGTTCTCATGTTAGTTTTTTCCTCCTCCAGTAAAACATTGATTTTTTTTTTAGAACTGCAAATTATTCTGGACATTAAGGGATTAGTTCTAAGAGGTTGTCTCCATGGAGAAAGCATAACTCTAATGAAATGAACATAATACAACTTTTTTTGCATAGAGCCAGGAATATAGATTACCTTGCAAAGATCTGTAGGATTGATATGATCTGAACATGTCTTTCAAGTTTTAATTTATGGAAGGTGTGTGTCAAGATAAATATGTTATGAGACAGGATAGTATGCGTGCACACTTTAAATTGTATTTTGCTTAAAACTATCTGTGAAACATATATTTTATTTAGACCATTTTCATATCCTGTAAAAACGTTTACCAATAAAGATTGCACCTATAAGAAATGTGAATTATATTTTATTTAACTTCTCTAACTGTATCAGGCAACTTTGTTTTACTTCATTCATATGTGCCAGTTAAATTTGGAGAATCCCCTCAAGAGCAGCTGTTCTCAATAGCAGAGGGCTGCTTGTCCATGGAAATGATATCCTATTGCCCATATCCTTACAGATTTTACTTTTGTGTGTATACAAAGTAAAGCCAGACCAAACAAGAAACAAGGAATGAAAGAAAACAAAACAAAAGCCTATTTGAAGATCTGCTGGGAGTTAAGTATAATTGTAGAAAACAAACATGAAAGGCCTTTCAGAGAGGTCAATACTTAATATTGATAATAATTATGATGTTAATAATTAAGAAAAATCATGAATCAATGCATAGTTATTATAACAAATTTTATATGAAAAATACAAAAAAATGATTAGAAAATACAAGAAGTTGCCTGCTATATGGGTTATAAATTAGGTTGTAATGGTTTATTGGCAATGGGCTTTGCTTGTTTATTTGGATTTTTGTTTGTTTAGGTGGCAGGGTATCACTATAGCACAGGTTGGTCTAGAACTCACTAAGTAGCCCAGGCTGGTCCTGACCACATGGCATTTCTCCTGCCTCTGCTTTCAAGTGCTAGGGTTAGAGTCATGAGCCACCGGACCTGGCTGCTACAATTATTTCATAATCACACACCCACACACGTGTACACACACACACACACACACACACACACACACACACACACACACACACACTTTAAAACATGCAATAAACACATTCTACTTTGGCATGCAGATTCTTTTGAGCTAACGACCATTAAAAAAGCAACAGATGCAAGGAAGGCATTGGATTCTCCATTTTTTCCTAAAAGCAGGGAATAAAAAAAAAACTCCCTTGTGAAAGATGTCCTTCCTGTACTAATAAAACATTCTTACATTCGTTGGCAGAGTGTGAGGAGAGAATCTCGTACAAGCAGATTGTGCTACAATGATTCTTCCTTTAGCCTCTACACATTCTTTACTTACTTTTTCACATTTGCCTCTCTCTGTTCAACCAACACTATTTAAAATGGGCTACTTCTTTGAATCTTCTTTATGAGAGTTTAAATCTTTCATAAAATTACATAGACAAAGGTTACTTTTATATTGACCGTATGAATATGTATGTATTTCCACCAACAGTGTCCAGAGTTTCCTTTCTTTACATACATTCTAGCATTTGTTATTTTTTTCCTTTTCATCAAGAGTTATTCTAATAGGCATGAGAAGATATTCAACTGTCATTTGGTTTCGTATTTCCATGATAAACTGTGGTAAACAACAAACCATATTTTCTCATACATACTCATTTGCTATTTGTATTTCTCCTTTTCCTAATCCACATCTTCGTCTTATTCCCCCTTCTCCTCCCTTTATCCTTATTCTGAGATAGAATTATATGGAGCTCAGGAAGGCCTTGATTTTGCTGTGTGGTCCAGGATGACCTTCATTTCCTTGCCTCTGCCTGGCAAGTGTTAGAATTACAGGCATGTACAACCCGCCAGCCTCTCGCATGCTTTTGTTGGAGGGAAGTCACTCAAGTCTTTTAACTATTCACATTATTTTTGCTTTTTATTACTGTCATGTTTAATACTATGGCTTAATTACCTTAATATTATGAATAATAGTCTGTCCTTTGTCTGATATGTAATTTACAATTATCTGTCCATCTCTTGGTTTTTCTCTTCATTGATTGCTTATTGACATCAGAAGTTTGTTTATTTATTTATTGCTGTTTGTTGCATTTGTTTTGGAGGCACATTGCCTAGACCAATGTCAAAGAACATATGGAAAATGTATTTGGGTTCCTCAAAGTATTTAAAATGACCCAATCAAGTCCACAAATAGAAATACATACACGGGAAAAGGAAGTATGTAAGCAATGTATTTACTTGTAGATAGCGCAGATCATAATAACTAGGAATGATATTTAGTGTTCAGGAGTGGTGAGTGGGTGATAAGAACGTGGTCTATACACACAATGAACTGCTCTCCACTTACAAAAAAACATCTTGTCCATTGCAGAAATATAGATGTTCTTGGAGAATATTACATCAACTGAAGTAAGCCAAGCACTGATAGGCAAATAAGTCCTTCTCAGGTTCACTCACGTGGATTCTAAAGAAGCTAGCTTTGCACTGATGTAATGGAAGAGCAACACACTAGTGCCCTAGAATATCAGACTAATACACACTATTACACCATAGGCCAGAGGAGAGAACTAGTGGGTAAAGAGAGACCATCCAGGGAGGCTGGCTAGTGGCTACTAAGTTACTCTGAGAAAAGGAAATTCTCTTGTCTCCCACCCAACAGTATAGTGACCATGCTTAATTAACAGTGAATATTTCAGCATAGTTAGGAGAGGCTTTTAATGCTTCCACCAAGAAGAAATAATATTCTGTATGATATATATATATATCATAATATCCAGATCTTACTACTATGCAATGGGTACATTACCAAGTATCACATTGTGTCCAATAAATATATACAATTATGTAAATTTAAATAAAACATTAAAAAGAAGCAAAAAATTATAAATGTGAGGCTTAAATTAAAATGTTTTAGAATTAGCTTTAAGCAGTATCTTTTGTATACATTTTTAACAAGTATTGGTAAGACCTGTACAGATAAGTACATCCAAAAATGCCCTTTCATTAAATAGAAAATATATCTAGGTGATAAATTATAGTGCCAAAATTTTAAAGAGATGTGTTCTCTAATTCCTCCGAAGGATTTAAAATAACAGAAATTTACAGTTGAAAGAATGTTAAATTCAGCCTAAAATATGGGAAATCTCTATTAGTTGACAGCATATAACCCCAAATTGGCACTTCAGCAAGATCTATAAAACAGCATCAATAATATTTGTCAATCGAATGACTGAATGAGTAAATTATAATAATATAAACAGAATTAAAGTTTCTGAGAGAATAATACTTCTAAACCAGTCCTGAATCATTAAGGGAATTCAGAATCAAGTTAAAATAAATGATTATGTAATTTATTGCATTAAAAATGGCTATCCATACATCTTTTCCCACCAGTCAGATAATTTTGATGCTGAAACACTTTACAAATGGGCAGCTTAAGGAGAGTTTATTGCATTTCAATCCATAGCATGCATGCCATAAACAGCTTTAATTACTTAGAAGTGAAAATCCGTTTTATTTGCTCTTTTACAAAGAGGCCTCCATCTTCGATTATTCAATCCAAATTTATGTGAACGATCAAGGATGTTATCAAGAAGCCTATCTCACAAGTGTTGGTTTATACAACTGGAATGGGAAAGCTAAGTAGGCATTTACATCTGTCAGGAATTTAAACATGGTAATTTGATGTTCTGTTTTGATATCAGCACAATCTGAGTTCTCTAATGCTTAATCACATCCTCTAGGCTACTGAGTGTTATCTAAATTTCAATATCAAAACAAAGATAATAAGCAATTATAATAGTACAGATCATTATAGTTCACAACACTGTGCTTAAATACCAGGGATGATTAACACATGCAAATATTTTAAACAGTGTATTTGTGATTACAGTGCTTTGGAGCTTCTTTGTCCTTATGTGAAAAAGTACCTGTTTCTATCCATGTGGTGCACACATGCATGCAAGCAAAACACCAATCTATGGAAAATAAACATTAATAAGTACTTCTTTAAGTGCCTATTTCTCGAAGTTAAATAAATTTAAAGATTTTTTTTTCTTCATGGACTGTTTAGGTTGCAGTTTGATATATTTAACATAAAATAATAACTATTTTTTCTTAAAAATAAAGATGAATACTTCTGAAATGATTTTGATTGTTGAAACAATTTCTTCCTCAATATTATATGATTAGATGTTAATTTATCTGTGAAGTACAAATTGAAATTTTTCATATGCTATGAGCAAAGCTGAAGCAGGTAAGTACATTTTAGGAGGGATAGTCTTGTGTTCTTAATTTCTAATGAAGTAATCTTTTCCCAATAATGTTTAAATCTAACAAACCCATAAGAATTATAAAATGTAGGGGTTCAGGTTTGAACTTTAAGGAATATTATGATTACAAATGCCTTTTGCAAAGCAGTAATTGACCCTTTCTAAAGTGCATGTAACATTCTTGTGATGCAATGTCTTGTGTTTGATTCAATTCATAAAATTGTATGAGAAATGGCAATTAGTTTTCCTTGCTGTTTTGATAGAAACTGCCATGTATCTGTTATCAAACGTATATCCAATGACCAATGTAGCAGGCTTTTTTGGACCACCAGTCCCGAAATCATAATACAGAGAATTATTATTATGACAGCTCAGCCTTAGCTTGGGCTTGTTTCTAGCTAGCTCTTATAAATTAAACTAACCCATATTTTTTAAATCTATATTCTTCCATGTGCTTGTTACTTTATCTTCACTGTGCCCATCCTGCTTCTTCCATGTCTGTCTGGCAACTCTGCCTTTCTTCTCCCAAAATCTCTCTGTCCCCAGAAATCCCACCTAGCCTCTTCCTGCCTTGCTATTGGTCACTCAGCTCTTTATTAAACCAGTCACAGTGATACATCTTCCCACAGTGTAAAGGAATATTCTAATAGACCAAGAAGGTCTTGGAGCTAGCCAATGTGTTGCAAGTTCAACGTAAATAACATGCAGGGCTGCTGACTCAAAAGAATGTATTGAAAGCATGGAAAATGGCCATAAAAAGAAACAATTGTAGTCCAATGTAGGAATTCTATTAAAGAAGAACACATTAGGTATTTCAAGTTTCAGAAAAAGAAATATATATGTGCATGTGTATTTGGTGCATTTGGAAAAATTCAGAGAGGTAAATTAAAAGATGCATCTTTGAAAGCATAAAATTATAAGAAATAAATAATGTATACAAACTTTTTGTAATAGATTAATTTAGCAGAACACTGGCTTTCGACAATCTTAAAGCTAAGAATGTCATAAGGTAGATCTTAGGTCCAGTGTTGGGGATTTAGCTCAGTGGTAGAGTGCTTGCCTAGCAAGTGCAAGGCCCTGGGTTCGATCCTCAGCTCAAAGAAAAAGAAAAAAGATTTTAGGTCCATAGAACAGCTCCCGGCATCTCAGTATCTCATCTCTCATCGTACCCATATCTATGAGGTACCCACCATTGTATTTTAAGTTTGCCTTGATTTATGGCTTTCCTTGATCTGTAAAAGTATAAAAACTTCATGAAACTCTTTCCATGTTGGAAATTTGGGGTCACCTAAATCTGTGTTCTCAGGCCATTCTCACTCAAAATTGCTCTAGAACCATCTCTCATTCCCTATGAAAAAGGAAAAGAAAAAGATGATTAATACTGAAGTGTGTTTGAGTCTGGAAAGTGATGCTAGAAAGATAGGTCTACATTTTCATGCAGAGAATAGACTATTTATCAGGTATTTGTAAAACATTGGAGGATATCAATGTGATCAAAATGATCTTATAGGAGCAAGAATGACCATGGAATGATAGCAGGAGACTAGAGCCCTAGATCTCACCTCTGTAAATTTATCAGATAAGAGGTGAGGGAGGTTGGCCAGCCAAGAAAAACTCTACTGTTTAGATCTGGAAAATGGATTGTTCAGGAATGTCTTTCTTCTCTAATCACAGCCAGGAGTTCAAAAACCTCCTGCCTTCTGTGGTACCTTCTTCCCATTTCACACGAAAGCAGCTACATCAATGTAAACTTGTTGTCAAATTAAATCTTGCTTGGAAATATTTATTTTGTAATTACCAAAAGCCATATAATGACCGCTGTATTTAATGTTAATTGGGGAAAAATCATTTAAAATCCAAGTGTCAAAAAAAAAAAGAAGCTAAAGCCATCTATAAAACTACAGAACATTATGCTGCACTGGAAATTCTTGCTCAGGCTATGTGTGGTGAGGACAGAGCTGACACTTCTTCCCAACACTGATCTCAGAGGTAATTGAGAATGGGTGCTGCCCATGGTTCACTCATCAGTAGTGGCCTGTATAAAAAGCTGCAGTTGCTAGTGTTTGCTTTATAACAGACATTTGTATCCAAGTTTAAAATATTTCTGCTAAACAAATAAGGGCCTTAGCTTAACTAGGATAATTTTCATCTGACTGTGTTTGGGAAAGGACAATGAGTACTACATACAAAAAAAGAATAAGAATAAAAACCAGAAAGTCTTTTACTGGGAGCAGTTCTAGTTTTGTCTCTGTTGCTGTGACAAAATGCCCCCGACAAAAAGTCATTTATTGGAGAAAAGCTTTCAGCTCATAGTTCCATCACTCTGGGGGAAATCCTAGCAGCAGGTGCCTGAGAAGGCTAGTTACATCACAGCCACAGTCAAAACTGGAAAGAGAATGAATGCATGTATACTTTGTACTCAGCTAGGCTTCTCTACTCTTACAGCATTAAGAGCCCCCTGCTTAGGGAATGATGCTGCCCATACTGGCATAATTGTTTCCACATCAATTAATTGAGACAATTCCCCCTCTGACATGCCTAGAGGCCCACCTGGTATAGGCAATTCCTCATTTACAGGGTCCTCCCATGAGAGTCTAGTTTATGTCAAGTTGATAATTAAAATTAATAATCACAGAAACATGCCAAGACTTTAGAGCTCAAGATTTAATGACTTTTCTTACCTCACCAGTTCTAGCAATGGTGAATAAATTGGACAGTGCAGATGAAAGGAAATTTGTAGTGATAAGTAACTTACAAGCTTTGGAAAGTTGATTGAGAAAGTAAATTGCTAAATACTTCAATGAAAGCCAATTAGAAATATTGAATTTTTATAAGATGCCTAAAATGGAAAACACCTACATTCTAGCAGGTCTTCTGAAATATAGATTAGGTGAACATTTGGTTAGTATTTACACAATAACATAAACATGAAGAGACTCATTACACCTGTTGGATATAAGGAAAATCTCTTATATCTTCTGTATCCTGTTTCTATGAGATTTTGTTTAGCTTGATAACTTTTAATTTTTCATCTCTTCTTACAATTAAATTCATGAGAACATTTTTCAGTTTTTACTTAAATATTTCTTCCTTAATACATCACAGTATGATTTTCATGGATTGGTAAAAACTTCATGATCCAAGAGGCTTCCAATAATATTCATAGTTTTCCTATTCAACACCTTGAAAATAATCCCAATAAATTCCTGTTTCTATGGTTCATAATTCATGTGCTTCCATTCGTTTGGCTATTTGTCCCTGTGCTTTTTGCAATCTTGGATTCAACAGTTCACGCTCTTGCAGACCCTCCTCTTTCTCAACAGTTGGACACCTGGAGCTCCACCTGGGGCCTGGCTGAGGATCTCTGCATCCACTTCCATCAGTTATTGGATGAGAGTTCCAAGACGACTGTTAGGGTGTTTGGCCATCTGATCACCAGACTAGGTCACATGAATTATGAACCAAAGGCTGTGGAGCCCCCAGCTGGATCAGGCCCTCTGGATAAGTGAGACCATTGAATTGCTTGATCTGTTTGGGAAGCATCCAGTCTGTGGGACCAGGATCTGTCCTTAGTGCATGAGCTGGCTGTTTGAAACCTTGGGCTTACACAGGGATACTTTGCTCAGTCTGGAAGGAGGTGACAGGACCTGCCTGTACTGAATCTACCAGGTTTAAATGAATCCCCAGGGGTGCCTTGATCCTGGAGGACATGGGAATGGAGGGGAGGGTCTGGGGGGAAGGCAGGGATGGGAGCGGGGAGGACAGGGGAACCCATGGCTGATGTATAAAATTTAAAACACATAATAATAAAGAAAAAAATTATGTATTAAAAAAATACCAAAAGACTAAAAAAAAAAAAAAAAAAAAAAGGAAAAAATTCCTGTTTCTTAACACTATGAAAAACAGTCACTGTAAAATATCAGATTTATATGTTAGTATATTTTGAAGCATTTGAAGGATCTCAACCTCCAGTGGCAAGTTTTACTCCTGTTTCCTGAATCCTTTGCACAATAACACTGGTAGCTTCTAAACTCCAGGGATGCTCAGTGTGGAGTCTCTTACCTCACACCATGTAACCCAGGTTCTCTGGCATATGCAGGCAGGTTTTAATCTTTACCCATGACATCTCATCTCATCCCCATACTCATGGCATTTATTTTTAGCTACTCCTAAAGTTACTTTACTTTGTTCCTGTATGTTTCTAAACTAATATTTATTATCATTTAAAGAATTTATTTCAGTATTCTCTGAGTTTTATCTCTGAGAAATACGTTTCTGCCATCTGTTCATCAAACAAATATCTAAGAAATTTTATTTCCTCAAGAAAGACTTTTCTTTCTTGTGTCTTCAGGGTAAACCATTTACAATGACCTTCTGGAATTGCTCATGAAGACCAAGGCCCCTAGTTTGGGTCTCATGTGATATTACCATAACTTCTACCACAAAAGAAACACAGCCATTTTCCTTCATCCTGAAGGAAGATGTTGTGATCTGACATTGGACTAAAGGATTTCTTTCCCTTTAAATTCTAAGTACACTCCTGGTTAGCAGGAAGGAAGATTACATCTCCAAGCCTTTTAGAAATGTGGCTCAATGTTCCCTTGGGGGTTGCCTTGGAGTATGCGCTCCTCAGACGTCCAGTGACACCTTTACTGTTTTGGGTCTGAGAGTGTCCTTGGGTCATGGCAGTTGTGACAACTGTGCTATCATTTATCTTATCCTGAATGCTGGAGTTTGGAGCAACAGCCAAGAAAACCAGCAGTAAAAACAAGGACGGGGTAGGTCCTCAACCATTCAGCCTTAAAGTTAGTTCACGGCTGTGGGTAGTTTTCATTTCATTGCTGTGTTCTTGACTACTAATGAAATTAGGTGTGGATCCATTTAACTGAGAGATGAGTTACTATTAATATAATAGAAAGGAAGAGGGGGGAGGAGGGATAGAGAGAGAGGGAGAGAGAGAGAGAGAGAGAGAGAGAGAGAGAGAGAGAGAGAGAGAGAGAGAAAATCAGCATGAGGAGGGTGGTGGTGGAAGAATACCATACATAATCTTTGATGATTATCTCTCAAAAGACCAAGGCTTGTGCACCTATTTTTTGTGTCCCTAGAATTCACCATTTTTCCATAATGAAATGTGTTACTCTTTGAAAATAATTGCCACAAGAAGTCTGTAATTGTAAACATTGACAAAATGATAGATATTTTATAGTAGCTGGTTTTCACAATGTTGAGAATTGATTTAAAAAGTCATTAATTTAATATTGGATTTGATGTTTTAATAGTGAGGCTATATATTTTAAAATATATAGTTATATAGACATTTCTTATATAGGACTGCTAGGTAAAATATAAGATGTCTGGTAAAATTTAGATTTGAGAAAAGCAACAAATAACATTTTAAAGTATGAATATGCAATATTTAAAACATATGTATTGAAGATGTTGTATCTGATTTTCAAATTTAATTTGAGTATCTTGTATTTTTGTTTCTTGAGTCTGCAAACACAATACTGTACTTATTTTTTTCACTGTTCAGACTCACTCTCTGGTCACTGTTGCAAAGCACCTGGCAAGAGAGATGTATCTCTAAATGTGCTTAGTTAGCATAAGGCTTTCACATGTCAGCCAAGTGTGCTGGTGCAGATCTTTAATCCCTGTGCCTGGGTGGTAGAGGCAGGAAAATCTGAGCCCAGTTTTGGCTACATGAGATCTCCTCTTGGAAAATATGACATAAAAAAATGAACAACCATGAAAGAATCTTACATGTGAGACTTAATATTTCCAGGACCTTGCTCTTGATTTTATGACTTGGAAAGTTAGGAAGATGTCTAAAAGACCTCATTTTTCAGACATCCCTGGATCAATCATGCCTTAAGAAACCTGCTAGGGTAATTGACATTGTCCATGCATCCACCATGGTTCTTTCCAGGCCATTTGTTTCCCTAACACAGTATAGTTTCCTTTTTCATCTCCTGGAAGCTCAGCATCTGGGACCCAGAAAGAGCTCTGCTGGATGTTGTCTTCAAGAATGAGGTCTGTGAAAAGGGATGCATTCCCAAAGAAGCAACAATCTGAGCACTACTCCTCATCTCTGATTATTTTTACTAAATTTAGAGAAACTTTCTCCCAACAGTCAGCCGGCTTCTTCTCCTCCCTCTTTTTCCTTCTCCTCTTCCCTCTCTTCCTCCTCCTCCTCCTCAATTGGCTAATTTACTTTCTCATCTACAGTATTTCTCTATATCTTGAAAAATGTCTGCTTAATATTCAGCCCATGTTTCAATTCTCCCGCCTTCACTCTTGAGTTGTGAGCTCCTTATGCAGTCTGCAGATTAATCTGCTGTTAGATGTGTAGGTTTCACCTGCTTCTCTCTCCTCCAGGGGGTTGTCTTCTTGCTCTGCTGATCTTGTCCTTTGCTGTTCAGAAACTTTAAGGTTGGATAAAAATCTCCTTTCCCCCCTCAAATATCTTCCGTTTCCTATGCATTTAAGATCACATTCACAGCATCACCACCTTGGCCAATATTCTGAAACATTTCCTGTTTACTTCCTGTATTTTCATAGTCAGGTCTTATACTAAGTTTTTACTCACCTTTGAATGAATCTAGTACCTGGTGAGAAATGGGGAGAAACTAGTTTTAACTTTTTGTCTGTGTATGTCCAGCTTTCTGGAACTATTTATTGATTGAGGAGGCTTGTCCTTCCCCCACTGTGTACTCTTAAATCCCATATTTGGTGCAGTACTACCTAAATGCCCATCATTAAACAATTGAAATATATATATATATATATATATATATATATATGAATGTTTATGGTCATGAAATACATGAAATCATGTCATCTATGATGATGGAAATGGACCTGAAGGATTCTCTGTTAAGTGATTAAATAAGATCCACAAAGACAAATACATAATTTCATTTCTAAGTGGAGGCTGTAAAAACTGATCTCATAGATACTGAGAGAAGAATGAATAACAGGATGTGGGGGGAATGTTTGATAGTAGGACTGAGTTCTGGTATGTCATGGCACCACATAGAAAACACACTTAGGATGGTGTACTATATCTCAAAATGAAGACATTTGAATTATTATTTTCTTTACTGAGATATACATTGCATGGTAAAGACCTCACAAAATTTTAAGGGGATGTACATGCTAATTACCCTGAATTAATCACTATGCAATTTATACATGAATCAAAACAACACATTGTGTCTTGTAAATGTGTACAAACTTTACACGCCAATCAAGAAAATGCAAGTTATTTTAAAGTGAATGCAATTTGAGAGGCTAATTATTTCTGTGGGAGAAACAAGAAGGAAAATTGATGCATTTTTTTCAAAGAAAGGAGACAAATAAATTATGTCAGTTACAGAGAGAGAGGGAGGGAGGGAAAGAAAGAGAGACAGAGAGACAGAGAGAGAGACAGAGACAGAGAGAGAATACGAATTCAGTTGTGTTTAAAGCAAAATTTACTTGTCATCCAAGAGACACCCTTACAAAGACTTTGATTCTATATCATCTATGCTGCCTTTTTCTTTTAACATTGTTCTTCTCCATGGGAAAATACAGTAATAAGCATTAAATAACAAGTCTTCTGAGGCTGTTGGATTGTCAAACTAATTCACTGATGGACTAGTTACTCATTAATTTCATTGACTTGTTATACAGCCCATGGAATTAGAGAACATATGAGAAGAGGAATCTTTTTTCAGTTTTTTATAATTTTTATTTTAATTAAGATATAATTACATTATTTCTCTCTTCATCCTTGCAGTCCTTTCCTGACCCCCTCCCTTTGCTCCCTTTCAAATTCATGGCCTCTTTTTATTTAAATAAATTTATTCATTTTACATACCAACTACAGATCCCCCTTCATCTCTCTTCCCACTTCCCCCAACCCCCACCCTCCCCTCTTCCCTCCCCCCTCATCCCCTCCTCCTACAGAGTAGGTTCTCTCATGGGGGCACAGCTAAGCTTGGTACATTCAGTTGAGGCAGGACCCAGCCCCTCCCTGCTTTATCAGGGGTGAGCGAGGTATCAGACCATAGGTAATGGGATCCAGAAATCCAGCTCATATACCAGGGATAGATTCTGATCACACTGCCAAGGGCCCTTCAAACAGACCGAGCTACACAACTCTCTCCTGTATACAAAGGGTCCTGTCCCATGTAGGTTCCACAGCTATTGGTCTAAAGTTCATGAGTTCCTATGAGCTTGGTTCAATTGTCTCTGTAGATTCTCAACAGATATCTTGATAGAGGGAGACATTATCAGGTAAGGGAGAAATTTGGTGCTAGGCAAATTCCCAGGAATCCACAAGGATGACCCCAGCTTAGACTACTAGGGTGCCTGAATTGGCCTACTCTGGTAATCAGATTGGTGAATACCCTAACTATCATCATAGAGCCTTCATCTAGTACCTGATGGAAGCAGATGCAGAGAACCACAACCAAGCACCAGGCTGAGTTCCAGGAGTTCAGATGAAGAGAGGGAAGAAGGCTTATATGGACAAGGGGCGGGGGAGGTCAAGAAGAGGAGTCTTAAAGCTAGAATCAAAATATGCTATGTTTTCTTACATTTTTCTACAATAAAAGCAGCATCTACACAATAAATGAGATTACATGTTTAAATTCCCTAGGGTAAATACATGCCATGAACTTAGAACCCAGATGTTAGATATTGTGGTCCTTTTTTAAATTGAATAAATGGAGACATTCTGACACACTTATAAAAAAGAAAACAAACATTAAACCAAATCTTATGACTAAAATTTCCTCTTTGCTTTTTTGGAAGTTGAACACAGGAGTAGATAACCCTACAAAATACTGACTGAAGAATATTGTATAGCCTTTTTTTCCAATTTACTTTATGCTAACAGAATATTTTATTTGTCATTGTGTAAGTTATGTCTTTTTTTTCTCTTAGTAGATTTTTTTTCTTGCTTACATGCTTGCTCTTTCCAAAGATTGATGAAAGAACTAAGATAAACATTGGACTAGTCTAAATTACTTCCTTAAAATCAACAGATGTCTTAGGAAATAGACAGAGAAAATGAAAAGTTTATATGATACTGAACAATGGTACTCAACTTAAAATATGAAATCATTTTTTCCTTGAAGTGATAAAGATTAAACACAAGACTTCGTGTGGGCTGGGCAGGCACTCTGCTAATAAGGCTTGTTTAGGTGTATTGTTGAGATTTCATGGATGCATCTTCCTTGTCATATATGAAGATACTGTCTAACTGTAGAAGATCTGGTCTTCTGGCTCCTACAGTCTTTCCATCCCCTGTTTCCATGGTGTTGCCTGAATCATTAAAGTTGACTTTGTGCTATAGATATAGCAATAGGGGCTGGGCATGCCAAAGTCAGTTATATCTGCATTTTGACCAATTATGCTGTTTTTGTTTTTGAGGGTCTCCATTTGCTGCAAAAAAGAAGCTTCTTTGATGGGGAGCGAGAACCACACTTATCTGTGGGCTTATGGATTATTAGTATATAGAATGCAGTTAGAAATTATATTGACTTAGGAAAGTGTCAGTAGTAGGTCCTTCTCTTTCATGGCTTCCCTAGCTATGGGTAGTTCCTTTGGTTTACAGCAGCAGATATGAATACCCTCATATTGCATGGACTTTAAAACCAACCAATTGTTGGTTATTCTAAGAATTGCTGCTTTGAGGATATCTTTTCTTTCTTTCTTTCTTTCTTTCTTTCTTTCTTTCTTTCTTTCTTTCTTTCTTTCTTTCTTTCCTTTCTTTCTTTCTTTTCTTTCTTTCTTTCTTTCTCTCTCTCTCTCTCTTTCTTTCTATCTATTTTTCTATCTTTCTTTCTTCTTTTTTTTTCTTTTGAGACAGGGTTTCCCTGTATAACAGCCCAGGCTGTACTGGAACTCTCTTTGTAGAGCAGGCTGGCCACGAACTCACAGAAATCTGCCTCCTAAGTGCTGGCACTAAGGCATAGGAATCTCTTGGGTTCCCCAATCAACAACTGTAAGGAGGTTTTATGCTCAGAACTGGGGCATTTGTTAGATATTATATGGCTCTTGGGGTGGTGTTTTGTCAGTTCAAGTGGCAAAATCTCATATTTTTTATACACATTTGTACGTATTTTATGTAATTTTAAGTAAACATAAAATAATACAATTCCTTAGGGCCTCTTCAAATATCTCTAGTATTACTTGTCCTCCTTTCCCACTCTCCAGTTAAAATCTTACCCTTCTGACTTTTCTATATCTGCCTTCATATCATCCGTGTCTTACTATTTCTCTCTGTAGAAAGATCATGCCTCATTATGGTCCTCTTTTTCATCAGCACTGTTCATTTCTACCCTATTTACAGTATCCAGGAAATGGGGCAACTTAAATGTCCTTCAACTGATGAATGGAAAATGAAAATGTGGCACATACACACCATGGAATTCTTTTCAACTGTGGAGAATGAAATCACGGAATGAGCAAATAATGGGATGGAACAAGAAAATATTATACTATGTGTGGTAGCCCAGACCAGAAAGACAAACAGCGCATCTTCTCTTAGTTTTGGTACCTGGTTCTGATCTTTAGATTTGAGTATATAACCTGAAGCTGCTGTATTTTGCATTTTGACAAAGGTCACTGAAAATTCTTTGCAAATTAAGAGCCTAACAGTATTTGGGCTGCTTTGCATTAGATTCTCCCATGCTATGTTTGGAAAAGATTTCCAGACAGGTATGCCAGACAGGTGTGCGAGCCAGATGTGCCAGACAGGTGGGACACTGGTATACTTTATACACGAGAGTTTTTGTCTAGGAATAAAAATAGCTGTAATAAATGAGTAGTTCTGTGATTTTATTCTTTTTTTTTCCTGCTATCCTTTGACATATTGTGAAATTCTGGTAGTCAGATAGCTGTGTGTAATGAGAGAAGTCTTGCCATAAAGCTTAAGCTCAAAGTCGGGGAGAATGACCAATCTGCTTCAGTTTTGGGTCCCAAGGTTTTAGAGAACATTCACGACTATTTAAAAAACTGTATCTGAAATAATTTCCAGCTGATTACATATCCTAAGGTCTGTAATCAAACCTGAATGTTCACACCCAGAACTATGTACATGCCATAATGATATAAATGTGGGTATGTTTAGAAAACCTGCAGTGTGGTCTATTTGTGTTTTTCCTCCTCTCTTTAACTGAACGAGCATAGCATTCCACCCTCCCCTGCTTCTTTAGCTTAAGGAATGAAGCACAATCCCTTCCTTAAATGCTTTAATTTTGGCCTAATTTAGCATAATGCTCAAATTAATGAATTTATTAAAACCCCATCTCATATCTAAACTAAGAATGAGAGATTTCCCTTTCTGTCCTCTGGGTAACTTCGATAGTCACAATTCCCAAACTCAGGGGTCATCTCAGGGCCTAAGCTTCTTCCATTCAGTGTTGCTTTTTGCTAGTTACTGCTTAAGTTCCTCTGTTAGAATTGATCAAAATATCATGTCAGACTTAACTGTGCAATCCAGGTTTCTTGATTTATTTTAGTCTCTTACTTAACAAGTACCATTTAATATTTATCATTTTCTAAACTAGAAATATTACTTACATATAGTTGTAACACAATGTCCACATATAAGATATAGAGTACAATAGATCAAGACAACGTTCAAATTCTTACTTTTGAAAATAACCCTTCTCTTGGTGTTTTCTGACTCCATCTCCCACCATATGTACTTCATTTAAATTTTTCCTCCTTTTCTGTTATCTTTTTTTTTTAATGGCATCATCCTTAATGTCCTCATTAGTGCTTTTGAATTTCATCACATTTGCCTCTTTTGTAAAGACTCCATTGGCAACAGACACAATGTACGTAGATATACACAGGTCCTGATCATTTCCTATGACTCTCCTGAGCTTCCAACACTACTGATAATCCTCACTTGTATACTCATAATGTCTCAGAAAAGATTTTGCTTTCCACACTTTCCTTTCTTCCTTACCTATGTTCCATCTTATATGAATTACATCATCATCTCTGCTTTCCAGAAATCTTTTTCAAGAGCATGTTGAAAACAGGCGTTATGGTGGAGGGTGTATTTTCTACAAAGTGAGCTGTCTGTGTTGTATAGGAGGGAAGAAAGGTCTATTCAATATTGAGGTGGAGGGGAGAATATAACTGGTGGTTGGAACTGTGGGCAATGAAATTTGATTGAATATCCACTTAAGAATTGTGTTCCTGAATTTAAGTTACAACCAGTTACCTTATTTGACATTTGAAGGTCATATACAAACAAAATATATCCATTCAAGATTAGCTTTGGGCTTATTGGCGCACATGAGCAGTACACATCATGTGACTCTGTTGTCTATACTGTTTCCCTATTTCTGCCACATGGGGGAAGTCTTAACATTCATTAAATCCAATAAGATTGCCCCATTTTCCTTTCTACAGAGATGGGCCTACATCTCAAGTACAGCCAAAGTGATTATCAGAGATATTGTTGTCCTTTCTTCACATTTTGAAGGTGTTTTATGATCTAAGAAGTCATTGTCATTGTCTATGGATAATGGTCAAATAGGAAAATAAAGCAAGGATAGAAACACAGATATTTATTATTCGCAAACCTCTATTTCTAGTGGTTTTAAGAATTCAGACTTCCAAGTTAGAAGGAACAAAAAACATCTTTATGTTCAAATCTGTTGTAGTATTATTTCAGTCACTCACAGCAAACACATGCTGATAAAAAGCAGTAAAGTGATTTGGAGGGGAAAGGGCAAGGGAGTTGAGGGTATGTCATATAGTATTGTTTGTGATGAAGATCTTGCTGTGGGAAGTGAAGGAAGGCAGTGGTGATGGATGGTGAGAAATTGCTGGAAGTCAAGGTACCATCAAGGTTGATAATGTGGTAACATTGCTCCTAGATAAACTTAATAGCTGGAGAGAAATCTTGTTGAAATCTAGTTGTTGGAGACAGTGATCTGCCACTACATGACTGAAGCTGGGGAAGTGTGGAGCTCAATACACTGGAGAGTCAGTTGCAGGGCAGTAAACTTAAAGCAGATTTATGGGAGAGCCAGAGCTGAGGGTGAAGTAGAGGAGAGAGGATCTGATGGAAAAGACTGGCCAAACCACATGCTTTGATGTTGAGAGCTTTGTAGGAGAAAGCAGACAAAATAATTTGTAAGCAGTAACTAAGAGCAAGAAAAGTCCTTCCTTTATGTATATGATATGAAGAAAAGGCAGCAAGTGGCAGATAATTGAGCTAATGTAAGAAAGAGAAGGTGATATCACAGGTGGATAGGTTTAAGGAGTTTATAAATCATACAGTGGAAGGTTGGGATGGTTGTCTGAATATGCTCCAAGAATGGAGCAAGCAGTGTGAAGAGAATTCGAGTGCTTGTGAGGAAACTCCACACACATGCATACACACACACACACACACACACACACACACACACACACATACACACACACAAAACAAACAAAAACTCCAAAAACAAAAGTCTTATGATCTTAGTTTCTTCAAAAACACAGACTTGTTCTGGATTGTGCTTCTGTGAGTCTACGTCAGATAATTTATTACATCTGGCTATGTGCCTCTGTGGAAAAACATATTTTGTCACACACAGCTTGTCCTTGTGATTGAACACCTTCATGTGATTCTTCTTAACCCTCAGAGTATAAGTTGGGCAATGCTCTATCAAAAGCTAGTTATTGCATGAGACATTCATTAGTCAGCCTCATTTTTGATTCCACTCTCCCAGGTCCAACCGTATTTAGAGATGTAAACAATTAATATTGTTACTTTGAGAAGACCTAGAAACACCTTGTAGGTGGGTCTCTTTGCAGCCTGTGGGGAATTGTACAGTAACTGAAGTGAGAGGACCCATGTTAACTGTGGGTGGGACCATTCTTTGGGCAGGGGTTCCTGGAATATATAAACTGGAGAAAGTAGGCTGAGCACACTTGTATTCATGGGTACAACGTGACCAGATTCCTGCTCTTGCTTGCCCTGCCTGCTGCCCTAACTTCCTCTCCATGATGGACTGTATCCCCTGGAACTTTAAGTCAAAATAAATGGATTCTTCCATAATTTTCTTTTATCACAATGACAGAAAAGAAACTGAACAGATGTCCATAGGGTTGGATGAAGGTGTAAGGAGGGAAAAGTGAGACATTGAGCCAGAAGAGGTTTGATGTTTGATAGTAATCTTGATAGTAATTGAGAACTAGAGACTCATAGACATTTGGTCTTCATCTGTGTGAGATATTTCACAATTATTTCAAATCTATTATTGGACAAGCTTCCCACCTCACCTCTGCTGCCTGCAGAGTTGTGGATAGGAGTCACTGGTGCTTTGTGATAAGAGATGAAATGAAGAGCTGTTGAATTCTCCATCATGTTGCCTTCCCAGTTATGATATTAGAATGATTCATGGATTTTTATTACCTTGGCTCTTCAGCCTTGTGTCTTGCTATTTTTCAACATTGTGTATTATTTTCCAGCTCCAGTGAAGCACTCAGTTCTCCTAAGTATTTTTCTTGTACACATCTTCTTGCTTTTCTTCTTTCCATACATCACCCTGGGCTCTTATTCCAACTGCCTCTGTTTTCAGCTGATGCTCACAGTTTTTGTCACGATTTAACTTTATCAGTACTTCCTCAAGGAAGACTCTTCCACTCACGTTCTTACTATACTCAAAATGGGACAACATCTTTGACCTTTAATGTAGGGCCGCTAATAGAATACAATATGACATATGTCCCAACCTTTAAGCAGAAAGACATGCTATTATTTAATATAGATTTGTGTCAAGAATAAAACATGAATTAAAGTCAGTTATGGCATGATAAACTTCTTCTTCAGTCCCTCAGGTGGCCTCCTAAGTCTGCTGCTCATATTTTGCTACACAATAAAGGATGCCTATGCATCAAGTAGATATATAAGAATATGGTTGAAATATCAAGAAATGTTAGAATCAAGTTATTTACAATGTATGCAGTTGATTAATATCTGCATTGTCCCAGATATTCAAAACTTGTGCAATGATTTTAATTTGCCATATTCTGTTCCAATAGAACCAGATAGAATTTCATACCCACACCATTTTGGTCAATTTCCATGTATCTGGGTAGAGTGAGCTCAGATGTAAGAAAAATCAACATATATGTTCTGGTTTTTACCAATTGATATTGCTGCTCTATAATCATGGTATAGCAAGTCTACAAATAGTAAACAAGAAATCTGAAGTGGAAAAGGAGAAGTCTGAGCTTGTATCCTAAAGTGTTTCCTAGCTATTCTTGAAATGTTTCTCAAATGTAAAGCATTCATTATTTTTATTTCCTGGGCCATGTTGACATATGCAAATTTGATTTAAATATTTGGAAATAAATATATAATCCATCTGGAGTTTATTTTGGTTTATGTCAGAAGGTGGAAATCAATGTTGTTCTTTCTCCAAATGTTAGCCAGTTGTATCAACACCTTTTCTTGAATAATTCATTTCCTTCCACAAGTTTAAAGTGTTGCTTTTGTTAGATACAAAAAGTTTACTTAATTAAGTTAAGTGATAATATTGTTATGCAATGTCACCACTCTTTCTATTTTGGGGTTTTTCTTTTACATATATCTATGCACACACAAATATATACACATATATACTCACATATGTATATCATATACATAATCTCCCAAACTCTTGTTTTTGTTGATGTCTCTGTTTGAAAACAGATGACCTCATTGTTATACTACAGTTCTGTCAAAGCTAAAGTCTTGACTTCCAGGAACATGTTTCTGAACCTCAATTTACTCATTAACGAATAGACATAGTAATAAAATCATAAAAAACAACACCCTTTTCACAGGATTATAAAGTAATAAATAAGGTCTTCTATGTAAAATATATCATGCACAGAGTGCAGTAAATATCTAATAGATAACTTTCATAATTTATTTTAATATGTGAGGGAGACACGATCCTTCAATTACTTTGGCTTAATGTTTGGTATTTCCTACAGGTTTCATGGCTGCATTGACACCTAAGAATCTTTGCATAAGATTTTCAAAGGCAGCTTTATAGGACTTGGATCAGTGTCTGTTAAAACTGTAGATAAATCTTGTAAAAATTTTGTTCTTTCTAAACATGATGCATTTCTTATTTTTATGTCCCTTTTGTCAATAAATTTAGAGGGGCTTTTTATATTTATTAATTCATTCATCTTTAGGTATAGAATAAAGTTTATTTGTGCTTGCAAATGGAATTATATTTTTCTTTTAATTAAAAATAGATTCTTCTCTCATATAATATACCCTGGCCACAGTTTCCCCTCCCTCCCCTCATTCTAGTCCCCCCACCTTTTCTCTCCCCTAGATCCACTGTATCTCCATTTCCCTTCAGAAAGGAGCAGGTCTCCAAGGGACAACCAAACGTGACAAGAGAAGATAAAATTAGACAAGGCAAAAGCTCTGATACCAGGACTGGAAAAGGCAACCCGATAGGAGGAAGTCCAAAGAGCAGGCAAACGAGTCAGAAAAACACCTGCTCCCACTATTAGGAATTGGGAGTCCTACAAAAACCCCATGCTGAAGCCATAACATACACAGAAAAGACTGGTGCAGACCCTTGCAGGCCCCATGCTTGCCGCCTCTGTCTCTGTGAGCCCATGTGAGCCCTGCCTAGCGATTCCGTGGGCCGTGTTCTCCTGGGGTCCTTCCTCCCCTCTGACTCCTCCAGTCTTTCTTTCGCCTCTTTCACTGAGCTCTAGAGGGAGGGATCCGAGGAGGGAGAACTCTAATTTAGATTCTTTCTCCACATGATGTCTGGCTGTGGGTCTCTTCACCTGCTCCCATCTGCTGCCAGGGGAAGCCTCTTTGATGACAACCAGACAAGGCACTGATCTATGAGTATAGCAGACCATCATTAGGTATCATTTTATTGATTTTTTTTTCTTTTAGACCAGTTGTCTTTGATTCTACCCTAGGTCTCTGGGCTATCCAGTCTCTGATTCCTGGCCACCCAGCCAGTGTAGTGTAGGGGCTCCCTCTTGTGTGGGCCTCAAGTTAAACCAGACATTGGTTGGCCACTCCCTCAAGTTCTATGCCACTATTTCCCCAGCACATCTTGCAGGCAGGACGAATTGTAGGTCAAGGGTTTTATGGCTGGGTTGGTGTCCAGGTTTCTCTTTCCACAGCCTGCAGAGTTCCTACACCAAACAGCCTAGAATGTAGGGGTGAAGGATCCATGCAGGCAATGAGCTCAACCTCTCTGTGTTCACTGAACTGTGTGGATGTTGTCCTCAGCTATGGGGCCCAGCTGTCAGTTTCTGAAGAGCAACTCTCTGTCCTAGCATCAGCCTGGGCTGTTTGCAGATCTCCACAAGACACCCTCAGCCAAGAACTCAATGGAATGTAACCATGGTCGATCACTTGAAGCCTTCTCTAACTAGAGAAGATGGCAAGTTTAGACTCCATACCCTCCATTACTAGGAGTTCTCACTGGGGTCACCTCATAGAATCCAGGGGGTTTCCACAGCCTTATGTTTCCACACTGGCTCTCAAATGGCCCCCCAATTCGGGTCATCTCTCCGTACACTCACCCACTCCATGTCACCCACCTCATCCCACCAATAGAATGCTTTTTAAAAAATATTACTTTTGATTAGTTATTACTTGAATATTGACTAGGTATCACTTTTGAATATGCATTTTATAACATGGGACTTATTGGTATTTGAATTCTAAGAAGTTTTTATTTGAACTGATTAGATTTCCAGGTATACTTTTTTTAAGCACAAATCATTTTTACATTTCATTTTGTGATATATAAAGTTTAATTTGTATTTTTCTTAATTGTGTGTATAAGCCTATACACACAAATTTTGGCACATACATACATGATACACTAGTAGTCTTATTTTTATCTTTCTTTCCTATTGATTCATCCAATCTTGGGGAAAAGCAAAGAAATTATAATCATATGAAATGTACTTAAAATTTTAATTCCAAGCAGGTATTCTGTTTTAACTGTATTCACATTTTCTTTAACATAACAGAATAACTCACCAAGGGAGTTAATTAATGTTGGATTTTTATCATATGTTAGGTTTTTAAAATTCATTCATAAAAAGAGATGTTGAAGAGTGTCTTCTGCTGCTGCTAACATTGATTTTATAAATACACACATGTACACACACACATACACTCACATACACACATACACACATATACTCACACACATACACACACATACACACACACATACACACATACACACACACACATACACACATACACTCACACACATACACACATACACTCACACATACACACACATCACTGTCATTGGATGCCTAGGAAAAATATAATCAAATATAGCTGAAATCACACTGAGATACATCTTAAAAATTTTGTTGAGATCGAATTTAGTGTTGGCTAGCATTATACTACACAACTGAAGAATTATTTTAGTGTTTGATTAATGGGTATGTTTGTTATGAGTTTGATTTTGTCAGTGCTAAATTAAATTTTAATTTCATTAGTCAAGTTGATTTAGCAGCTTGAGAGGAGGCTTTCAATAACGTATTTCTGATCTTTGACACACACACCCTTACCACATTTTTTATTTTAATTAGTATTACTTCTTTTTAAAATAGTTTTCTTATTAACTTGAAGGATTTCTTTTCTTCTGTTCCTCTTAATTGGAAATAAATGTGAATAAGCAACAATAATTTGACCAGTTTTCTGTATCTAATCCCTGCCATCTTGAATATAAGACACTTCAATTCTTTCTGTTCATAAACAGAGGTTTACTGACCATAGCTCAATGATAGATACTCCACTAAACACAGAGATGACTTCCCACATGCAGGAGATTTACAGTTAATGTGGCAACCATGAGTGGTTAGAAGGTAAAAGCAGAATTGTGCCATGTGCTGTGTGAAGGACAGGTGGACAATGAGTGAAGAATTAATGGAACAGAGCCCAGAGAATGTTCCTTGAAAGAAAGGATCTTAACCATGCATTGAAAGTTGAGTAAGTTTCAACTGGTAAAAGTGGAAGAACCACCTCCTGTGTAGTGTGGGCTATGGAGGAATGCAGAGAGAACATAGGACACCCTGAAAAGCATGTGTATAAAGAAGCCAGGAAAAGTAAATGCATTCTGATAAAGAATCCAGTGGCATAGGGCCTGAAAACAGGCAGGAAGGCATCTGCCTTCAGCAGAGCCTTTATGACAAGGGTTGTTCTCTGTGCCAAATACTATGTGCAGCTAATAAAGTACTTTAAATGGAGGATGTGCTGTTTTACTTAGCAGGCAATTGCCAAGTGCCAACTATCTGCTGGGGCTTTTCCAGCTTCTAGAAACACAACATGGACACCAGTAGGTTAAAATGTCCATCCTCATATCACTTAACAATAGGCTGCAATTTCTAAGAGGTTAGGGAAGGTTTCACAGAAGTGATTCATAAGAAAGAACTGAAATTGCTTTAGGGTTGGGGATTGCACTGAATCTGTAAATGTAGTGCATAGACAAAACAGACTCCTATTCATTTGCAAAGAAAAATGGAATCATGAAATTTGCAAGTAAATGGACAGAATACATGGACGAAGGTAACCCAGAAAAGACAAATGCTGTATCTTCTCTCATTTGTGGATGTTAGCTCCAAATCTTTAGGTGTGAATACATAATGCACAATACCTACAGAAACCAGAAAAACTGAAGTCACCATGGGGAGAAGCTGGTCAAAATGCCATAATAGTGAACATTGGAGGCCCAAAGCACATTGATATATCTGCAGCTCAACTTCCATACCCAAGGCTCAGGAACATAATGGAAGGATGAGGCAGAAAGATTGTAAGAGCTGGAGGGACAGGGTGTCTGCTTCAGGGTAGTGTCAGTGTACGTGACCGGAAAGCTGTACCCATGAATCTCACTGATATGTCTGTCTTGACATTCAGAAGTGGGAGGGGAAATCTCACAAGGTCCTACCCTAGATAAAAATAATAGATAAAGGCTGCTGAGAAATGAATTATCAATCTTCTCCAGGGTAAGCCTACTGATAGGTTACCCAGTCTTAGTTTATCAGATGAAATGCATATACATACACTAAATGGACTCAGCTGTGTGTGTGTGTGTGTGTGTGTGTGTGTGTGTGTGTGTGTGTGTGTAAATCAATCATAGAGAAGCAGAGATTTTAGGGTGCAGAAAGGGGACTCATAAAGAATGAGGAGTTGGTCGATGGAAAGGGAGGGATAAAATTATGTAAATATAGTAGTTATATGTGAAAATTTAAAAAAAATTAAATTGAGAAACTTAAGGTCTTATGAAGACTGAGAGAAGGAACGGAGGATTGGGTAGGACTGTGAATACAAGTAAAAGAAAGAGCAAATGTGTTCGTCCTGATTCCACACACTCCTATAGCTCTAGGACCGACAAATTCTTTCTCCCCATCTCTCTCTCCCACGTGTGTGTGTGCGCATATGCATGTGTACATGTATGCAAGTAATACGAAGTAATTTAAGCACTCAGAAAGGAGAAGCATGCTAAGCTGTGAAGAAAGGCAAGCATTATGTTGGATGGAGAATAATGAAGTAAGCCTGTAGAAAGCAAGAAAACAACATACATGTATGCACATGTGTGTATTCTGTTTGTGTGAATGATGAAACTCAATGTAAAAAGCATTCAAGAGAAGAAAGTGGGATTTTCATATTTTTCTTGAGTTGCTTGTTTAGAGATGATGTCATGTACTTCAGGCATGCTTTGGAATCACTGTGCAGCTGAGATCAGCCTTGGACTCTTGGTCCTTTTGCTTTGGCCTCCTGAGTGCTGGCCTTACAGTGGAGCTGCAGGCATGGCTGATAGGAAAGGCTCCTCTTTGCTAATTTAGTTTTTTTTTTTTTTTTGAGGTTATTATATAATTACTTAATTTCCTCCTTCCCTTTCCTTGCTTCAAATGCTCCCATTTATGGCTCCATGTTCTTTTTTTCATTAATTGTTGCAATATATTTGTGTGTCTCTAAATACCTAAATCTTGTTCAGTCTGTATGTTACTTGCATGTATATTGAGTGGTGAAGATAGGAACATCAACATTTTATTTTAAAGTTTGTGATTTGAGAGTAATTAAATTATTTTTGAAGGGGTGAGAGACTCTAAGTCCATTAGAATGTAGTAAACTAGAAATGAGGAGTGGGACACACAGACAGATAGACACACAATTTTGTTTTAATAGGAGAGACCATGTCATATTTATTTTAATTTATTATTTCTGTGTGTTGGGGGGAGGGGGTCATTTACTGGACCAAGAGCTCACTGTTCTGGCTGAGCTGGCTTACCAGTTAGTACTCTGGACCACTCTGACCCCTCCACTGACACACTGAATTTATAGGCACAATGGTCATATTTGGCTTTTGGGGGGGGGCTGGGAACTTAATCAGATCCTCATCTGAGCAAATTCTCTTCCCTACTGTTCCATGTCCCCAGACTTCTATGCCATACTTAGAAATGGATTCAATAGCTCCAACTCAGTTGGAGATGTGCATGTGTGCATGTGTGCACGCGCGCATGCTCACGCTCACACACGTATGCTAGAGGGAGAATCAGTAGTAGCTTAATGGGTAATTTGACATTGGCAAACTTTGTGACTTTTTCTGAAGACATTGCTAACTACAAAGGTCATGTCTCTTCAACAATCACTAGAGCCACCACTTTAATTGTGCCTCTCCAGGACTAAGAAATCTCCTTCTTCTTCTTCTTCTTCTTCTTCTTCTTCTTCTTCTTCTTCTTCTTCTTCTGCTTCTGCTTCTGCTTCTGCTTCTGCTTCTGCTTCTGCTTCTGCTTCTGCTTCTGCTTCTGCTTCTGCTTCTGCTTCTGCTTCTGCTTCTGCTTCTGCTTCTGCTTCTGCTTCTGCTTCTGCTTCTGCTTCTGCTTCTGCTTCTTCTTCTGCTTCTGCTTCTGCTTCTGCTTCTGCTTCTTCTTCTGCTTCTTCTTCTTCTGCTGCTGCTTCTTCTGCTGCTGCTTCTTCTGCTGCTTCTTCTGCTGCTGCTTCTTCTGCTGCTGCTGCTTCTGCTGCTTCTTCTGCTTCTGCTTCTTTGTCTTTTTGAGACAGGGTTCCTCTGTGTAGTTTTGGTGCCTATCCTGAATCTTGCTCTGTAGACTAGGCCGTCCTTGAACTCACGGAGATCTGCCTGGCTCTGTTTCCTGAGTGCTGGGAGTAAAGGGATGCACCACTGCTGCCTGGCCTGTGAGGAATCGTCTCAACTAAAGTTGTCATTTACTAAGGGAAATCAAAGTGCCTTTTTCTTTCTGTCAGTTTAGAGTTTGAGTTCAGTGACTCATTCTTCCAACCCTGCTTTCCCCAGATACATGAAATCTCTATATAACACATCTTTACTAGGCATGGCAATTTAAAAATAGCAAAAAAGCTACCTTTAAGAATCTAAGTGGAATTCAGTCAGCCATTCATCTTTCTTCCTTCACAGTTGCTTGTCAAGTTTCTCTTGAGACAGGGAAAATTGCTCAAACAGTATGTAAAACAATTATTACGATGACTACATATCCAGAGGGGCTTTGAAATTACCCCTCAAAGATTATTGTAAATTAGAGAAAAACTTAAAAATATGTGCAGTAAGTCTGACTCAGGCTGCCTACCCAAGACTCAGTTGCCTCTGTTGGAAACAGGAAGGGGAGGGTCTGCTGTTACACTCTGCCTAGGAGAAACAGTTGTATCAGAATCCAGCACACAATGTTTGAGGAAAATCGTTGTTCCTATTCCTTTGCTATCATTCTCATCTTTTTACATAATCAACTACATGTTCTTCTCCACTTATCATATTAGAGTTCTTTCTTAGTGTTCACTCACTGTATTTATTTGTATCGACACAGTGTCACCTTACCTCCTATCACATTTTTATAACTTTCAGAATAATACCTACTCTTTAAGTAGACTTCAGTTGGTTTGGGGTCTACCTAAGGCATTGATGTTATTCTGACCTGGGTACAATGCAGCAAGTTAACAGATTCTGATCAAAGAGTGATATATCAAACCCAATCAACCATAGGATTCTTTGTTTGGATAAACAAATGTGAACACCAGCAGACTCAGTAATGATCTTTTCACATCTCATTAATTTCCAAGGTGATTTTACTTCTTATAATACTTATTCCTGGCTGTTTCATTATACCTTATTAAGAAAACCAAACCATCTAGATCAGTGGTTTCAATCCATGGGTCGCAATCCCTCAGGCCTAAGGACCCTTTCACAGGGGGTACCTAAGACTATCAGAAAACAAATATATTTACATTACAATTCTGAACAGGAGCAAAATGGCAGTTATGAAGTAGAAATGAAAATAATTGTATGGATGAGGGTCACCACAACAAGAGGAACTGTATTAGGGTCACAGTAGGTTGAGAATCATTGTTCTACACTGACTGAAGAACTAACTTCTTATTTGTCATTCAAGAGATAGAGAAGGCTTAAACAATTCAATTTCTAGGCATAGCACATACAAGTTAATAAAATAAATATAAAAATCAGGTCCTATGGGTTTCCTTTGTGAACTGGAGTGCAAGCCAAGCTTAACACATGCACAAGCGCTGAGGAGATTTCCACATTGGAATGTTAGTAAGCAGAATTCTTGATGATTTTAGTAGATGACACAGCTGTCTAACTAATTGAAGAGATGGTAAATATGATACTGGGGTTTATTGCCTAAGACATTTTCTTTGGTATTATGTTTTTTAAGAGAAATTTTGGAAGGTTAGAGAGGTTTTTTTTTTTTTTTTTGGTTATTTATTATATTTGTGTTTTAATTTTACACATCAGCCATGGGCTCCCCAGTCCTCCCCCCTCCCATCCCTGCCCCACCTTCCCGCCAGCCCCTCCCCTCCATTCCCATCTCCTTCAGGGCCAAGACTCCCCTGAGGATTCATTTAAACCTGGTGGATTCAGTACAAGCAGGTCCAGTTCCCTCCTTCCAGGCTGAGCAAAGTGTCCCTGTGTAAGCCCAAGGTTCCAAACAGCCAGCTCATGCACTAAGGACAGGTCCTGGTCCCACAGACTGGGTGCCTCCCAAACTGATCAAGTTATTCAATTGTCTCACTTATCCAGAGGGCCTGATCCAGCTGGGGGCTCCACAGCTTTTGGTTCATAATTCATCTGCTTCCATTCATTTGGTTATTTGTCCCTGTGCTTTTCCAATCTTGGTCTCAACAATTCACGCTCTTACAGTCCCTCCTCTTTCTCACCAATTGGACTCCTGGAGCTCCACCTGGAGCGTGGCTGAGGATCTCTGCATCCACTTGCATCAATTACTAGATGAGAGTTCCAGCATGACCATTAGGGTGTTTGGCCATCTGATCACCAGACTAGGTCAGATCAGGCTTTCTCTTGACCATTGCCAGTAGTCTACAGTGGATGTATCATTGTGGATTTCTGGGGACCTCTCCCGTACTCTGCCTATTCCTGTTCTCATGTGGTCATCATTTATCATGGTCTGTTATTCCTTGTTCTCCCTTTCTGTTCTTGATCCAGCTGGCATCTCCTGCTCCCCTAAGCTCTCTTTCCCCCGAACTTTGCCCTTCATTACTCCCACTGTTGTACAGGTTGTTCATGTAGATCTCATCCATTTCTCTGTCATTGGGTGATCTCTGTGTCTTTCCTAGGGTCCTGTTTTCTAGGTAGCCTCCCTGGGGTTGTGTAGCAGTCTAGTCATCTTTGTTTTACATCAAGTATCCTCTTATGAGTGAGTACATACCATGTTTGTCTTTCTGAGTCTGGGTTACCTCACTCAGGATGACTTTTTCTAGATCCATCCATTTGCCTGCAAACCTCATGATGTCATTGTTTTTCTCTGCTGAGTAGCACTCCATTGTGTATATGTACCATATTTTCTTTATCCATTCTTCAGTTGAAGGGCATCTAGGTTGTTTCCAGGTTCTGGCTATTATAAACAATGCTGATATGAACATAGCTGAGCAAATGCCCTTGTGGTATGATTGAGCATTCCTTGGGTATATACCCAAGAGTGCTATAGCTGGGTCTTAGGGGAGATGGATTCACAATTTTCTAAGGAAGCACCATATTGATTTCCAAAGTGGCTGTACAAGCTCGCATTCCCACCAGGAGGAGAGTTCTCCTTGCTCCACATCCTCTTCAGCATAAGCTGTCTTCTGTGTTTTTGATCTTAGCCATTCTGACAGGTGTAAGGTGGTATCTCAGAGTCATTTTGATTTGCATTTCCTGGATAATTAGGGGTGTTGAGCAATTCCTTAAATGTCTTCAGCCATTTGAACTTCCTCTGTTGAGAATTCTCTGTTTAGTTCTATAGCCCATTTCTTAATGGACTGTTGGGCATTTTGATGTCTAATTTCTTGAATTCCTTATATATTCTGGATATCAGCCCTCTGTCAGATGTGGGTTGGTGCAGACCTTTTCCCATTCTGTAGGCTGTCTTTGTCTTGTTGCCCGTGTCCTTTGCTCTACAAAAGCTTCTCAGTTTGAACAGGTCCCATTGATTGATTGTTTCTCTCAGTGTCTCTGCTATATTGTTATATTTAGAAAGTGATCTCTGGTGCCAATGCATTCAAGACTACTTCCTATTTTCTCTTCTATCAGGTTCAGAGTAACTGGAGAGAGTTTTGACGGAATGCTGCAGTTTGGTCAGTGAGTGGACTATTGACTTCTCAGTTTCTTTTAATAAACTTTTTAAAAATTAATCCTTTAAAACTGAAACAGACACATTCTCCTTTGCTGATGTTGTTGCTTCTTATCACAGTGCCATTCAGGTGCCACTTGATTTTCTGAGTTAGCTAGCATACCTTGAGAAGTTAGGGGATGAAAAACACCACCAACAGTTTCACTAAATTTAAATTGCTGTGACTAGTGAAACATGCACATCTACCCTATTGTGGATATTCTCCTGAGGTTAAGAGTTATAATATTTTGGATCAGTCACTTGAAACATTTCTGAGATGTCATAATATGGTGGAAATTAATTTGCTATTGTAAAAGTCCACATTTTGGCTGGGTATTGTGGTACATACCTTTTAATCCTAGCACTCAAGTGGCAGAGACAGGTGTACCATGGTGAGTTTGAGGCCAGCCCTGTCTATTTAGCAAGTTCCAGGCAGTGCTACTCTGTCAAAAACAAAACATAAAAGGGCACATTTTATCTTTCAATGGAACAAATAATGTTTTTGCCTTAGCACAGATTAGTTTACAATTTCTGGTGGTTTTGTGGTAAGAGTCCTATAACAACACTAATCTGTATTTTTCCTGAGTTTATAATCTAACATATGCCTTCTCTAAAAACCCCAAGACACAAACTGTTCATAATATATCCTACCTCTAGGAAGTACCTAATATTTTGCTGTATTTTGTTTAGTATTTTGTCTTAAAATATTTTTATGCAGACATATAATTGAGAGCATAATTGTACTTTGTATCACACATCTACACTGAAGAAAATGGCTGCTTAATTTGTCATCATTTCAGGGATTATAGATTTCTTCATTTCTTTGTTATGTGATATTTAAGATTTTTATTTTTATTTTCTCATTTTAATACTTTGATATTTAATACATACAAAATTTATGGTACAGGTGTGTCTACAGCAAAGTATCAGAGAAATGCAATATACGGTGTACTATGTGGCTTAAAAACAACGCAATGCCTATTGTTTTCTGATTGAATCACTTAGTATTCCGGATCTTCTTTTTAGTTGTCTCATTTCCTTATACTTTTTTCATGTGCAAGTCTTTTCTTAAGTAATCCATTATTTTGTTTGCATCTTGGGATTTTATATAAATCTAACATTATTGTTTGTATTTTCTTCTACAGATTATATTTTACAATATATTTTGACAATTTATTTGTGTAGTTATGGGGATCAATTTTAATGGTTATGTATTATTTCATTGTTAGATACAACTTATTTTTACTTATTTTTTGAAGAAGTACATAGGTTTACTTTTATATTACTATAAACAATGTCAGAATTTTGTATTTGTCTCTAGGCACACATTTATAAGTTTCTCTTGGGTAAATATTGACAGTGAAACTGCTGAATTTATCATGCATCTAGATTTACAACTTTATTTTACTGCATACTATTTTGTATAGTGCCTATATCAATTTGTACTGTCACTATCCGTGGGTAATGTTCTGATACTTCACATTCTTGCCAATAACTTGGGCCTATTTTTTCCAGCACACTGAATGATTTAAGAAATTATCTCAAGATAGTTTGAAATCTCATGTTTTGTTAGCTTCAACTCATTTTCATTTGTTGATGGTCTTTGCCTATCTGTTCATCTGTTAATTTTTCCTGTTGTCTTTAGAGAAATTATTACACTATTTATTTTGTATTTTAATTGTGTATTTTAAATACATAGCCATTCATTTATTATGTATACCACATGTTTAATTTGTAATCTATATTATTACTTAGCAACATCTTCAAAACAGAGAACTTGATATTTTAACATCTTTGATACTTGTGTTGCCTGATTATGTGACCAGTCAAGGGTTACTAAAATCATTTGCATTTATCTGAAAGGCAGAGACAATAAGAAGAGCAAACATCTTAAAGTCAGAGTATTCTATAGTTTTAGTAGAACAGTAAGACAGCAGGCATGGCTGCTGCAGAATCATCCGACAGGGAGGTCAGATGACCAGACAGTACACACATACACAATGGAAAGTCTCTGGGAGCCTCTCAAAGCATTGACAGCAAAAGGAAAATCTTTGCAATGGCCTGAGAAGTGGATAGACTGTCCCATATTTTAAATAATGCTCTAACCTCTCTGTAAAGAGTGGACTGCCCAAGTCCAGATCAGATGGATAGACTGTCCCATAGTTTAAATAATGCTCTAACCTCTCTGTAAAGACTGGACTGCCCAATCCACATCAGATGGATAAACTGTCCCATATTTTAAATAATGCTCTAACCTCTCTGTAAAGACTGGACTGCCCAAGTCCAGATCAGATGGATAGACTTAAAGTCCAGCTCCTGCTTTGTGAATCTACCGCCTATTGTCAGGTGCATTGTTCTCGCATGAGGCTATTTAAAACATATTCTTCAATCCTGTTTCTACTTTTAAGTTATGGAAATGAAGTTTAATTTGAAATTTAGAGCAATAAGCCTTAAAAAATCAAAGATTTCAATTGATAGGGTGTTTTTAATTTTTTTAGAATTTATTTTTACTTCTACCCAGCACTTTTGGACTATGGCAAGAGGAGATCACTTTAAATAATTCTCTGCTTGAATATTTGGGGGCCATGTGCATAGTGTGAGAACAAGTTGAAACTTATTGGGGTGCTATATTCTGGTAACACTCTTCATGGAGCTCTTTCTCTCTTTCTCACTGTCTCATGTAGTGGGCAGCCATCCCAGCCGTGGCCTGGAAGTTCCAACCCCCATGGAGGCTTCAGTAATGGTCATGCCCACAAGGCGGGGCTGAGGGAGGGAGCCGCCCAGGCCTTTGGAATTTGCCCCACTTGAGCGCCAGATATTGGTGAAACTATTAAGGCCACTCCATGTAGTTAAAAGGGAGGTTTATTTTGTGGGGTAACTTAGAAATGAAGGGATAGGTTGCAGGGTCTGGGAAAGGTACGGCACAGTTGGCGGTGTTCTCTGGAGAACTCTGCTAGGTCTGCCTCCAGGGTCCAGGGTTCTGGAACCAAGAGAAGCCTCTTCTCTCCATCCTGGGTCTTCAGCTTCCTCCCTCAGCCCCGCCTTGTGGGCGTGACCATTACTGAAGCCTCAATGAGGGTTGGAACTTCCAGGCCAAGGCTGGGATGGCTACCCACTACAGTCTCTGTCTCTGCCTCTTACTGTTCTCATGTGGTCATCATTTATCATGGTCTGTTATTCCTTGTTCTCCCTTTCTGTTCTTGATCCAGCTGGCATCTCCTGTTCCCCTAAGCTCTCTTTCCCCCGAACTTTGACCTTCATTACTCCCACTGTCATCCAGGTTGTTCATGTAGATCTCATCCATTTCTCTGTCATTGGGAAATCCCTTGTGTCTTTCCTAGGGTCCCGTTTTCTAGGTAGCCTCCCTGGAGTTGTGTAGCAGTCTAGTCATCTTTGTTTTCCATCTAGTATCCTACTATGAGTGAGTACATACCATGTTTGTCTTTCTGAGTCTGAGTTACCTCACTCAGGATGATTTTTTCTAGATCCATCCATTTGCCTGCAAACCTCATGATGTTATTGTTTTTCTCTGCTGAACTAAACAGAGAATTCTCAGCAGAGGAAGCTCAAATGGCTGAAAGACATTTAAGGAATTGCTCAACACCCCTAATTATCCAGGAAATGCAAATCAAAATGACTCTGAGATACCACCTTACACCTGTCAGAATGGCTAAGATCAAAACACAGAAGATAGCTTATGCTGGAGAGGATGTGGAGCAAGGGGAACTCTTCTCCACTGCTGGTGGGAATGCAAGCTTGTACAGCCACTTTGGAAATCAATATGGTGCTTCCTTAGAAAATTGGCAATCCATCTCCCCCAAGACTCAGCTATACCACTCTTGGGCCTACACCCAAGGAATGCTCAATCATACCACAAGGGCATTTGCTCAGCTATGTTCATATCAGCATTGTTTGTAATAGCCAGAACCTGGAAACAACCTAGATGCCCTTCAACTGAAGAATGGACAAAGAAAATATGGTACATATACACAGTGGAGTACTATTTATTTATTTTTTTATTTAAAGTTTATGATTTTCATTGAGCATGTGACACTTAGGTGATATTTGCAAAACTTTTTTCTTTGAGTGTCTAACTCTCTATTTATTCCCTTTCCTTCTACTAAAACTCAGGTGTTGGCTGAAGCTTCAGTCATCTTAAAGTTTGATTGAGAGTGGGTCCTCTTCCAAGGTCCCTGACATACTCTTTTTCTAACTCACTTCTCCCCATGTTGTTGAATTAATGCCCTTGGTGTCTTCTTTGATGCTGGCATGAGACAATCCTTGTTTTTGAGTCTTCTCATGAGAGTCTTGTAACATGTAGTTGACTTCAAGTGAGCAGAAGAAGGGCACCAAGAAGAGAGCAAATGCAAACACAGGATTGTGTTGTTATACCTTAGAAGTGACTTCCCATTACTTTTATGCATTTTATCAAGCGAAAATAATTTATTGGAGCCAGTCCACAATTGTGTACACACACACACACACACACACACACACACACACACACTCATACACACACACACACACACACACACACACACACACACACACACTCACACCATGTAAGCCAGAATATCTTATGCAGAGTATATCTTATCCAGGGATTCAAATATATTATAATTTATGGTTTAGGTAATAAAAATAGCCTTTCCTTCTATATTCTTCTATCTTTGTTTTTAATCTAGTTCTACTGTTATAGGCAGAAATAGTCTACATGTTTATATCTTGATTTGCCATAGGCTTTGAAACTGTAGAAACAGGGGACTGGATCACACATTATCTCACCTCACTCTCAACAACTACCACCAGGTGTTAACAGCTTTCTCAGTGTTAAGCATAAACTTGAGTTGCAGTGGAATGAGTTAGTGCCTTACCCAACTACTGCTCAGCTCTCAGACAGAAAGTTCTGCCATTTCTTTACCTTTACAATTCACTCTAGTGAAGGTTGCATTTCCCCTGTTATTCTGTTAGACTCAAATCTAAATGATCTAGGTTCAAACAAATGCTCAATAGTTTGCTTAAATACCTACCCTATTTTCATAGGTAATGGTGTTCCTGAAAGGGGCTAATCTGAACGTGTCCATTAATCCTGCTCCACTTCTGAGCTATTAAAATCAACATTTCACTTGCAAATTTAGAGAGAAGGACCTGAAAACTTTCAGAGGTAGATGGGTTTTTAACCTATTTGTTATCACCAAATATGGCAGTGGTAGATGTAGAACCAAAGACTTCTGTGGATTGGAATTTCAACAGCCATATGTAAACATTTATTTATTTTATAGTGACTATAAATAAGGTACACATTTAAAGCTATAATAGCTACTAGCTCATTTAAGTTGGAAATATAGTTCATATCTAATAATAATAGAAAACCACATCTACTTTAATTACCTTTACGACATTTTATGTTTCTTATTGCTATATTACATGATCTCTTTTGATTCTTAGTTACATTTTGAGTTGGACAAACTAGTGACTGGTATTATCTGAGTTTTATAATAAATAGTATGATGTCAAATGGGATTAAGAGATATTTCAAGCTCATATATTGAGGAAAAGCTGGACAGATGACATGCCTGATGAATCATGTCGCTCTCATGGTCCATTTAAAGCTGTGTTCTAGCAAGAGAGCAACCTCTCATTCTCTGGCTCATTCACTGGTTCACTCACTGGCTTATTTAATTGCTCATTCACTAGATCATTCATGCAGCACATAAAGGTACATATTATACAGGTGAAGTTCTTCTCTGACTCCCTGAAGGAGTCAAAAGAACCAGATTAATCCATAACTATATAAAATTATTGCTTCATGTTTGCAACAGGAGCCTAACAATGAAATTTTACAATTATTTTTAAATTATGAACATGTTTTGATACCATGTAGCCATACAATTCCTTCTAATTTAGTTAGATGGGAGAGGCAGTTATGAAATGCTTCCCTGAATACATTCCATTTAAACTGAATCATGATAAATGACTAGTAATTTTTCAAGATAAAAACATCCGAGGCATAAAGAAGAATGGTATAAAGATGAGATACTACCTTGGGGAAGGTAGTATTTTCATCCAGGAACAAAACATTCAGAGCAGCTGTGGCTGAGGATACAGCTCAGTAGTACCATATTTGCCTAACATATGTGCACCTCTGGGTCCTCACACACTCAGAACACACACACACACACACACACACACACACACACACACACACACACACACACAGTACAAGGCAAACTGATAATAACAAAACCCTTATCAAGGTGTCTGGATCAGAATGAAGGAGAGAACAACTGAGACAGAAGACTCCACATTCACTAGGATTCTGAGGCCAAACTAAAGATTTGAAAAGTTGGTGTCAGCATAAACACTTGAAAAGTTGTATGCATAAGCAAAATCATGCTAATATCCAGTGTATACTTTTTTTTGAGCTGAGGACCCAGTGTATACTTCTATACAGTTTTTTCTTATATACAAGTTAGACATTTACTGTAGAATATTCATTCCAGTAAATATCAATCCTATCTTAACAAAGAATCCAAAAGCAGTGTCCATGCATGATGTCAGTATATATTTTATAAGTTCCTTGGAATGACTTTATCTGTATTATCCAGTTGTAGTATATAAGCTATCATATATGTGTGTATATCTTCAATAGTTTTCTTAAGTTCCAGTAAATTCTTAAAAAAAAATATTTTAAATGATCACAAAAACTCTGTTTTGGATGAGAATTTCAAAAAGACTGTGGCAATATATTTCATTATGGTCCTTTACAAAATAATGATAGAATATTAGTCACCAATTTAATGACTACAAAGGTATGAAATAAGTCTTAACTATGAATATTTCGACAACATGGACTCTGCACTGAAGAGCAGCCCCTAACATCACCTCAATGTTTTTTTCCCAGAATGAGACAAGAGCTTCCAGGTTCACACTTCACTCTCTTCTCTATGCCTGGGCTGCTTTTCTCTTGACAAATTACTAATCATCTGTCACAATTCGGTTTAGACAGACTGAATCAGGGAAGATTTTTATAGCTATCTCTCCCATCTAACTAAATCGGTATCTGATCTTGTTCGTAATTTAAAAAAATTAGAAAATTGCATCATTATGTTTCTGTCTCCAACATGAGACAACCATCTTATGTAGTTATGGTAAATATTTGTTATTCTTTCTTGTGTTGTTTATATCTGTCATGTGACAAAGGTTCATATCAGGACCTAACGTACACAGAGACATGAGAAGTCATAATCTTCATTGTGCTGTGGCCCAGGATTAGACTCTAAAGCCATTGGAACTCCACCCCTTGAAGTTTCCATGTTGAGTGAGTGACTCCTTCCTCTTTGTCCAACCTTTGTTAGGTTCTTCCCCTTGAGAAAAGACAAGCAGTATACCTCAGGACTCAGGATTTCTGAATATGCTTCTTTCTGCATGTCCCGGCTTTATACTTCAGAGGAGTGCTGGCATGTCCAATGCCCAAAGCTGGTCAAGGCCTGGTGGTAGACACTGGTTTCTTTTTATCATGATAGCTGTGCTTTTTAGCATGAAAATAGATCAAGAAAGTGTCAAGTAAACTACTATGAAAAAATAGATTTGGTTAAACATTAAAAATTAAATGCATCATCCCAGTTTTATGTTGGAAGAAAAATTATACAGCAAGATCTTTGTTATTGAAGATCTAACTCAGATGGATTTGGACATATTTTTCTACTTCCTTTGCACACAGTCATGCATTTAACTTGGCTCATAGAAGCATAACCTGAATGTGTTTGTTTTTGTGTTCCATTTAATGTAACCTTTATAAGGATACAGTCATAGGGATTACCAGCCTGCCAGTACATATAGCTGCTATTTTCAAGTCAGTCCACAATTTAGATAGATTGTCATAGAGGGTTCAATATACAAATTTTGAGGGATCAGAGAAATAGACTCATAACCTGAATGTTGTGCCAAATTATACATGTAATGAGTTTAACACAATAGCTCCTAAATATAATAGAATCATGTATTCCATGTCATCCTGTTTAATCATGACATGGTATCATTCATGTGTCAATAGTCTCTTCATTGGCATAGTTCCTTATCTTTCTGGCCTCTACTACTTTAGGACTACTAGTAGCCAGGAATATTGAAAACATTGACGTATATGGTACATGCATTTTAGTCTTATATAAACAGTCATCTTCTTATGTCCTTTAGGCCTGATAAGGTTGGTCTTCCTTTGGCTAAACAGGCACAAACAACCACGCTAGCCAATCGCTCAGCTGCCAGAGAACTGAGTCAGATTATCAACATGCTCTTGCTGACTTCAGCAGCATATCACGTTTTGTTGGTCATGAGAAACATCCAATGGGAATCTCTGGCGCACTGATGGTAATTAAATGCACAAAGTGGAGCCTTTTCTAGACAGATGTGCCAACTGGCGATAGAAAAAGGGGTGAGTGAGTTAATTCACCAATTTGTTCAAAGCAAAGGGTAATCTACAAATTCCACAGGATTTGAGTAGGCTTAAAGCAACCGTCATTGACAGATTTATCTTGTAGTCTCTTGTTTTCTTCAACACAACTTCAAAACAAAGCAATTTATTGAGCCCAGTAGTCTCACTATTCAGGAGACCTATTAGGTTAAAAATACCTGGAGTTTTGTGAGTAGTGATGCCACTGAAGAGGGGTATTGAATTAATAGTGACATGTTCTTGTTTAAAGCTTAAGGACTGATACCATGATTTAGAAGATAGAATTTCATATTGTAATTTTTTTTGTTTTTGTTTTTGTTTTTTTTTTAGTATCAAGAAGAAATAAGTTCACTTCCCCCTTTCATGCCATGGTTCAAATCAATGCTTCCATATTAAAATGAACTTTAGGTATTGTGGCCACTCACACAAATCCAGTACAAGAGTACATCATAGAAGGGAATGGCCGTTTAATGGTGGTTGGGAAAAGGGGTATCAGTTTTGCATCAGTGATGCAAGCACTGTAGTAAATCACCACCCACCTGTCCTCATGCCATCAACTCCAGCTCAGTGATCACAAATGACCTGAAAGCAAAAGGAATGCCAGTTGGGAAGAAAAGTTTCAGTGGGGGTGGGGTGATGTGATAGAAGGATTTGAGAATAATAACTAAGACTCTTTATGTACATATGTGAAATTGTGGAAGTATAAAAAGAAAAATCACACACGCATGTAAATGTATGCATGTGCACACACACACACACACACACACACACACATACACACACACAGATTATAGACACCTAAAGGTGGTCAGTGTTCAACCCTAGAATCTTGGTCTAGATAAAGTATTCACAGGGGATACACTTCCAAATTTGAGACCCATTATCTGTGGCAGGGACATCTATAGGATACAGGAACTGTGTAGCTTGTCTCCAGAGTTGAACATCTTAAGTCTGATGCCATTTGATAATGAACCTAATTCAGATTTACTGCTTATTGCTAGATCTTTTTGAAAATCACATATTTTGCCTTCAGTTATTACAACTATGGTAGACATTTTATTGAGGATGCTTAATGGTACTTTTCTGCTTTCTTAAAAAAATTGAATTAGCTGCCAGGTGGTGGTGGCACATGCCCCTAATTGCAGCACTAGGGAGGCAGAGCCAGGCCGATCTCTGTGAGTTCAAGGCCAGCCTGGTCTACAGAGTGAGATCCAGGACAGGCACCAAAAGTACACAGAGAAACCCTTCTTGAAAAAGCAAAAAATAATTGAATTTGCTAATTGACATAAATAATGTATAGACATTCACTAAATAATGTATAGAATTCACTAATTGCATACTTAATTTTACTATCTAATTTATGTTGGCTGATAAATGCTGAACTCTAAGTCCTAAAAATATTTGCCTTCATAATTATGGATCATTATTTTCTTCATTAATAAAATTCTTAGACCCTTAATACATAGTTTCCCAAATAAACTGGAGGTATTAAAATGGGAGTCACAGAAATGATGAAAATAAGGTCAAGCATACTTTAATGTGTATTTATTATCAAAGGAATACACTTTATTTTTGATACTCAAAATGCAAATGCATTATAGTTTTGTCTGCATAAAATGATGAAAAAAAAAAACCCAAAGTCTATTTCTTTGATATTTTAATTTGTTAACACATGAAAGGTACTCATTTTCACAATTTCTTTCAGAGGGAAAAGAAGCCTCCCAGATGAGAAAGTCAGATAAACAACCATACTCAGGGCAAGGTGTTAGTACTTTTCTACAACTGTGAAGAAAGAACCTGAGAGAAAACTTCAAAGGGAGAGAGATCTATTTTGGCTGAGGGTTCCAGGGATTTGATCACATAGATGATTAGCTCCATCATTTTGGCTTTGTGGTGAATTAGGACATCAAAGCATGAGGCATGTGGTAGGTCAGAGTAGCTAATTCCAAAATGGGCAAGATGCATAGAGAGAGGGGAAGGATCTGGCCTCTCAATTCACAGTGAAAGACGCATATATGTATACCTATTTAGCTATATGACATTGAATTCTTAATCTCTTTCCCCTGTCTCCCAAATGTTGAAATGACACGTTTAATCCCACCATACTCCAGGTTCTAAGCTTTGTACCATATAAAATTTATTGATTCCTTTTGATGCTGCTGATTTTTTTCCCCAGATGTTGGGTTCCCAATGTTTGTGATTAGGAGGCATAATTCAAACAGAAGGTGGAGAGAGCACAGAGCCTGAGGCACAGCTGTGGGGAGCAGGGGTTGCGGATGAGGATGTATTGAGAAAGGGTTTCCAAGGCTTCATGGGTCTGAAGTTTACTGCTGGGTCCTTCTGCTTCCCTTCTTCCTTTGATGATCTCTGGTGATTTTCTTTTCTTTTTTGAGACTATGTATATATACACTTCAAATATTATATAATTGTGTCTGCTCTTTTTTTTTCATAGACTTGGTGCAAAAGGACAAGAATTCATCAGTGTTCTTTTTTTTTTTTTTCCAGTAGCCAAATATTTAGAGATTGTCAAAATACCAATGGTTTAGCCTATATTTAGTTATATAGTAAACTCACATTGTATTGTTTTAGAAGCTAAACATTTATTTTAAGATTTTATTTTTAATCACACATAGGCAGATTTTTAAAAGTTTTGATACATTTCAGGTTTAGAAACCATGTTATTTCTTTAAATAATTTGAACAATTTCCTCCTTTAGAATTTTATCTTCTGATGGTTTACCTATAACAGAAATTATTAATTTCTTACATAAAATACATTTTAAAATTTGAAGGTTTTGTGCATAAATTTATTTAATTATTTTTTACATTATTTTCCTCGGTTGACTTTGAAAATGTGTTTTCTACTTACTATTTTGTGAATCTTGAAATGCAGCCTTTTAGTTTCTAGGTTAACCATTACCCTACTGAAATCTTATTACCATGGAGAATTGCACTGGAGGGAGTTGTTAAAACAATATGTAAGTTCCATTTAAGGTAGGATTTGAAATTCTCAAAGTCGGTGTGAATTATGAAAACAGATTCTGCAAAAGAAAGTTTGATTTTGTCAATATGAAAAAGCAATCCATCTTCATCTTCATTCTAGCCAGACAGCAAAAACCACAACCATTTATGCCTCTTTACAACAACAATTTAAAGGAGTAAAGTTGTTCATTGTTTCCATGTGAATTTCCTTGGTCCTGAAGTTGGTATTTTGGGGAACATGGGAGTTTGTACAAGGAGAGATGGCAAGAGACAAAGCTGCCAGGGCAGACCGTTGATTTCATTCCACTTAAGGCCTTGAAGGCTCTCGTCCTCATGGCTTATACTGTACCCTTTGCTTCTCTTCATCTCCTCATAAAACAGAAGTCAGAGATTGTGTTTGGATTTGGTAACTAAATTAAGAGTTCTGTCTGACTAGTCTTATGCCTTCCAAGTATAGAAAGGATAACGTTCTATGCAAATAGCAAAGCGCAAGTTCAAGTAAGTTCTGTTAGGAACACATATTCAGAACTAACTCAGAGAAAAGAATGTGAAGCCTTCTTACACATTTAAGTTTATGTAGTGACTGGCACATTGATCAATGTGTACATTATAGCAGTCAGGCAGTAAAGTTGTTTGTGACAATATGCCATTCAACCACTCTTATGGCTCTGTTAATGTCAATGGCCAAGTCTTTAAATATTCCTCAAGAGAAAACAAAGACAAAAAGCATGCTCAATCCTAAGAGAAGAAAGGAAGCATACATTCACACATTCCTAATTGATGGACATGGCTTGAATCTTTCTTTCATTTCTCTTTGATGTGTTTTTCTCTTTTTATTAGTCCAGTTAACATTATGATTATAATGCATCTTCTGTTTTCTAGAGTCCAATAATTTTATAAAAATTTTGATTGTATTGTTTAAACAGATATTGCAAATTTTATTAAGTAATAAAACATTAACTATTTATCAGTTTCATGATATTTATGATAAATTATTCAATTATTTTTAAAATTAACCTCAGATGACCCTGGGGTGAGAAATTAGTTCTCAAACTATAATTAAAAGTGCCATATCATTTGTTAGTATAATGTATGTGATGTTTGCTTTATTAATTAAGAGTATGTGGAGTGAGAAATTAAAGGAGCTGTAATTTTTCCTCTAGATTTCTTAGTTTATCCAGTGAAATCAATATAGCATTGAAGACATTTAGTTTATATCATACAATTTAGGGTTTATTTCTTTATATTTTATACATTTAGAACATCTATTTTGGATTTCTTTATAAAGTAAAACCTTCCAAAATCTCATAACAAATGATAGCAAATAATAAATGAAAAATAAGATGCCATAGTTCTTTCACATGTTTTTAGATGTCATCTTGGGCTGTAGTGAGGGCTCAGTGCATAAAAGCAGTTGGCTTCAATTCTGAGCTTGAGTTTAAATTGCAGAAGCCATGTCAAGGCCAGATTCATATTGTGAGCATCTGTAATCTTGGTTCTATGGGAGCTGGAGGCAGGAGACTCCTTAGAAGCTTGTGGGCCAGCAACAAAGAAAGTCTATATTAAGCAAATAAGGTGGAAGGCAAGGTCACCTTCCAAATACAGACTGCATTCATGGACTTGTGTTCATGAACCTGAATGCACTGGAGCACACAAATACATGCATACACAAATAGATGCTGTTGCATTTCTTTGACCATGACTCCCCTATTTGGTTATATGCTTTGTTTTCTCATCTGGTATTTTAAAACTTAATGACCTCACCTAAAGATTTGCTGACCTCATATAACCTATATCTTGCTTTTCCTTTCTTGAGCTACTGATTTAAAACTTAGGACTATGATTTAAATTTTACCACCCCTTTTCTGTCTTAGCATGACAAGTCCTCCCTGAATTTGCCACTGATGAAGTGGAGTTGGACATATTCCTTCAGGTGCTATAAGTTTACAATCTACCGCGAGACGAAGTGAAATAACAAGTAGTCTGTTAATAAGTGTGTGTAAACAACTTTTCCATCCCTCAACTCTTCTCCTCAGATCTTTTCAACACTAGAAGATGTATCTATTCACCACATAATTTTTCAGTTTGTCTCTAGCTTTGCTTCCTACACTATATTTATTGCCCAGTTTCTTTGATTCTGTCTGTTCTGGAAGTCGCTTTGCAGCTGGTGTTTACTATTCTTCCTGACCCCTGAATTTTAATTCTTATGCATTGTTAGGGGGAAAACACTCACTGAAATATAGTACTACTATCCCCTACCTTTAATAATACATTCCAGGGTATTTCCCAATACCTGTAAAATAATGGACAACTTGCTGGATTGAGATCCAGAATCCCCAGCATAAGCTACCCAGCGCAGACCTTTATGGCTCTCTTCTTGGCTTCTCTTTCTAGCATTCACACTACTCTGACCTTTTATTGCATTATATTTTCTCTTCGTGGAGACATTATTTTGGCTATTCTTTGCCTTGGAACCTCAGGAAGTCATCCTTTTTATTTCCTTGTTCCCACCTCTCCATACTCAAGCTCATCCTTTAAAACACAGAACCTCCTCTTTTCTTCTCCTAAACCCCTGCTTCACTTGTACATCTCACTGCTTCTGGGTCATGTGGCTCCCAAGAGGATTCACATATTAATGAATACAGCTATACAAAAGAGTCTTTGGTGTCATATATTTTGTGAAAAATTAGAAACTCCGAGCCACTCTCTGCTTTTAAAAAGCTATAAGATTTTTGGATGAGTTCATGTTTTTTTTGTGGTTTTAAACTTTATTCTTCTTATTATTTTGCAATTGTAAGGATGAAATCTAGGGCATCATACATGCTCCACCAACTTTCTACATCTAAGGTACATCTTTAGCCTTCAAATAAAAGTTTTAGGAACATTCTTCCTATTATCTCTTCTGCTGATATATATTAATAATCTCATTAACAAACTGATTCAAAAGAGTGAATAGAATTTGTTTATCCTTATGTGAAAGGTTAATTATTGTTATCCTACCTATTATGGTTCTTTCTCAAACCTCACAAGGTTATTTATGAACAAAGTACCAGCAATACTTGGTGAGTAATTTTTGAAACATGTGGAATATCTCACTTAGAAAGTCACATTCATGCCAGTGAATTATTCAACCCAGTGAAATGATTATGGATTTTAAAATGTCCTAGTTTTCACTTAGGAAATAGTCTATTGACCTTTATTGTTTGTTTTTTTTTTTTTTTTTGTCGTTGTTGTTTTGTTTTTCAAGACAGGGTTTCTCTGTGTAGTTTTGAGGCCTTTCCTGAGACTCACTCTGTAGCCCAGGCTGGCATCGAACTCACAGAGAACTCACTCTGCCTGCCTCTGCCTCCTAAGTGCTTGTATTAAAGGTGTGCACCACCACCACCTGACTGATTTTTACTGTTTTTAACCTTTTTGATTATAGGAAGAAATAAAGGAATAAGAAGTGGTTACTGTTTAAAACTGAGATGTTCCTGGTGGTTCCCATTTCTATCCAACTGTTTCTATGAATTTATACATCCTGTGGTAAATATCAGGCAGTCCTTCATCCCAGGAAAGAGAATGTACTACTGGATGTTAAAACATTATTCATTTCTTCTTGTCTCCCCCATTCCCTTCTGATAGATGAATCATTTAGAATATAGGAATTTAGGTAAATCTTGTGAATTTGTTGCCACCTTTGAAAATGGAGAGGGGAATTATGAGAGATATACAAATCTATTTCTAACATAAGCAGAGTTCTTTTTATAGAAAAGTCACTGCCACCATTCTCACTGCAAGCACGAGATAGCTATTTATCAGGCAACTACATAACGGGCTTAGCAATGGGACCTTATGTCATAGCATACTTGAGTTTCAAACATTTAATTTAAACATTTATTAAACCAAGCTGATTAGAGACTTACTCAGATTCACAGATTAATAACAGCTGAACAAAGGGCTTGTGAGACTATATTACTGGGTCAGGTATATTGGTCACAGCCTTCTTCTTCCATCAGTATTTATTAAAAATGTTCTGCAGTAGTGTGATCCATTGGGCAATAATTCAATCAGTGTAAGTCAAGTGTCAATCACCTCTAGATCCTAGCCTTTGCATATCTACAAGTAAATCACTTGAATTTCTTGATTTTTAAGAGTGTGATGATGTTTATTGAAGACTTTCTGTGTTGACTAATGGTAGAATATTATGAGATGATGTGATAGTTTATATTTTTCAGTGTTTGGAGCAATACTTTGAAGGATATATTATCTGAGGCAATGTGGCTTTTCTCTTCTCTGAAAGAAGGGAAGAGTCTGACTTTATTTTCTTGAAGTGTGAGCATAGAAATCACCAATAAAATCTTTCATCTTGCCCTCTCTTGAAGGAATGTCCTAAAGTGGTGTTTTGTAGATATGCAAAAGAGAGCCTGATGAGATCACTGTCACATTTAGCCATGGGCAGTTGAATAAAGCATTCACATAGCATCTCTTCCTCGACCCTTGTCATTTCCCTCAACATTCATTTCTGTTGCCTAGAAATATCTTTCTTCATAAAGCACCATATGAATCCATGCCTTGGGCTCTGCTTTCTGATAAACTCAATGTAAGATGAACAGAAAAGAGAAATTTGCAATGTTACATCTCCAGACAAAAATCTCTAACACTTACTACCTTTACACTAGAAAAGGACGTGAAGCTATCGGGGGAGGGGGGAGGGGGAGGATTGAGATAGCCCTAATAAAATCAGGTAAAGGCCTGAGTTATCACTGGGCCAAAATAGAAACTGAAAACTTTTTTGTTTTACAAAAAATAAATAAATAAAGAAAGAAAGAAAGAAAGAAAGAAAGAAAGAAAGAAAGAAAGGAAGAAAGGAAGAAAGAAAGAGACAGACAGACTGACTTCTATAATATCTCTTCCATTTCTTGGAAAAGTGATGGAGAAAGAGAGAGAGAGGGAGGGGGAGAGAGAGAGAGGGAGAGAGAGAGAAGAAGGAGGAGGAGGAGGAGGAGGAGGGAGAGACAGGGGAGGAGAGAGAGGGGGTAAATAGAGGGGGGAATGGGAGAGAGGGAGAAGAGAGGGGGCAGAGGAGAGAGAGGAGAAAGAGGAGAGAGAGACTGGCCTGCTCCAACAAGGTTATACCTCCTAATCTTTCAAACAAAACAAAACAGTTTCATTCCCTGTTCTAAGCATTCAAATATATGAGCCTACTTGGGCCATTCTCATTTCAAGTCACCATAGCAGATCACAGATACCCTGTGTAACTCAGAGGCAGCAGAAGGGAGATGAGATAACTGTTGCTGAAAATAAGTTGTATGGAAAAAAAAGCTAGGGATGACCATCTAGATGCATCATGTGACACAGGCATGAAGAGCAAAATGGAGAAGCACAACTGCCTTTGGAACTGGCCCTGAAAATATCATTAGACACTAATATCTTTCATGGAAAGTCATCTCTTAAAGACAGCAGAAATTCTTCCAAAGTGAAGCCAAATAATGCAAAATCTATTCCCACATACGGACACTTAATGATCACCCCCTTGGTGAACTGTTTATTGTTGATCTATGATAATAAAATCCTTCAAGAATGTGTGAGCTGAGAATGATTTTGGGGAGACATACAAAGCAACATGCAATCTCATAGACAGGTGGGGAAAGAACTCAGGTTTTCTGATTCTAAGTCATCATGCTGTGCAGTCCTTGAGATGAGAAAGGCCATCATTTCCATCCTGTAGAACTGGTGTCCTTCTCAATGTAAAACACCCAGAAAGTGTTCAATGAATAATTACAGAATTAATGAGTAGTTGTAACTATGGGGTAAATACATAAAATAAAGATGCTGTCTTACTCTACTTAAACATATGCTTATCCATGCCAAAAAGCGGTTGAGGGGGGAGAGAATGTTTTTGGTAAGATAATTTTCTTTGAAAAATTTCCTTCCATTTAAACAGTTGTTATTTGAGAATTTTATGCAATGAGTTCTGACTACTTTCTTTTTTTAAATTTATTTTATAATTTAATTTAATTTTATATATCAGCCATGGATTCTCCTGTCCTCCCTCCTCCAGTCCCCCCTCCCAACCTCCCCCCAGCCCACCCCAGATTCCCATCTTGTCCAGGGCAAGGACTCCCCTGGGGATTCAGCTCAGCCTGGTAGATTCAGTCGAGGCAGGTCCAGTCCCCTCCTCCCTTGACCTAGGCTGAGCAAAGTGTCCCTGCATAGGGCCCAGGTTCCAAACAGTCAGCTCATGCACTAAGGACAGGTCCTGGTCCCACTGCCTGGGGGCCTCCCAAACTGTTCAAGTTAATCAACTGTCTCACTTATTCAGAGGGCCTGATCCAGTTGGGGGCTCCTCAGCTTTTGGTTCATAGTTGATGTGTTTCTATTAGTTTGGTTCTTTGTCCCTGTGCTTTTTCCAATCATGGTCTCAATAATTCTCACTCATACAATACCTCCTCTTTCTTGCTGATTGGACTCCCAGAGATCCACCTGGGGTGTGGCCATGGATCTCTGCATCTGCTTCTATCAGTCATTGGATGAGAGTTCTAGGGTCATACTACCATGAAAGTGCCAATCTCATCTGACCTCGGAAGCTAAGCAGGGTCAGGCCTGGTTAATACTTGGATGGGAGTTCTGACAATTTTCACTCCCATGCCTTTTCACAGATTCACCCCAATTCCCTATGAACTTGTGCTCTCTTGTTTTTGTAAATTCACATGACCAGTCTAATTTGTGCTATCCATATGTTCACAAATGTGTAGAGCGGTTGACCTACCAGAGACAACATTTTAAAAGAAAACTGTTGAGATTTGCTTTGTGGCCAAGTATGTGGTCGATTTTAGAGAAGGTTCCATGGGGTGCTGAAAAGAAGGTATATTCTTTTTTGTTTGGGTGGAATGTTCTGTAGATATCGATTAAGTCCATTTGTGCCATAACATCAATTAAGACCAATATGTCTCTGTTAAGTTTCAATTTGGCTGATCTGTCCAGAGGTGAATCTGGGGTGTTGAAATCTCCCACTATTAATGTGTGGGGTTTTATATGTGATGTAAGCTTTAGTAATATTTCTTTTACATATGTGGGTATCCTTGTGTTTGGGGCATAAATGTTCAGAATTGAGACTTCATCTTGGTGGATCTTTCCTGCAATGAGTATGTAATGTCCTTCATCATCTCTTTTGATTGATTTTAGTTTGAAGTCTCTTTTGCTGGATATTAGGATGGCTATACCAGCTTGCTTCTTAAGACCATTTGATTGGAAAGTCTTTTCCCAGCCTTTTATTCTTAGGAGGTGTCTGTCTTTGAATGTGAGGTGTGTTTCTTGTATCCAGCAGAAAGATGGGTCCTGTTTTTGTATCCATTCTGTTAGTCTGTGTCTTTTTATAGGTGTATTAAGTCCATTGATATTAAGGGATATTATGACCAGTGATTGTTCGTTCCTGTTATTATTATTTTTTGGTGGTAGTGTGTGTGTACTTCACTTCTTTGGGGTTTACTGCTGTGGTGTTATCTATTGCCTGTGTTTCCATGGGTGTATCTGCCTTCCTTAGGTTGGAGTTTTCCTTCTAGTGCATGCTCAATCATACCACAAGGGCATTTGCTCAGCTATGTTCATATCAGCATTGTTTATAATAGCCAGAACCTGGAAACAACCTAGATGCCCTTCAACTGAAGAATGGATAAAGAAAATATGGTACATATACACAATGGAGTGCTACTCAGCAGAGAAAAACAATGACATCATGAGGTTTGCAGGCAAATGGATGGATCTAGAAAAAAATCATCCTGAGTGAGGTAACCCAGACTCAGAAGGACAAACTTGGTATGTACTCACTCATGGGAGGATACTAGATGTAAAACAAAGATGACTAGACTACTACACAACTCCAGGGAAGCTACCTAGAAAATGGGACCCTAGGAAAGACACAGAGATCACCCAATGACAGAGAAATGGATGAGATCTACACGAACAACCTGGACAACAGTGGGAGTAATGAAGGTCAAAGTTCGGGGGAAAGAGAGCTTAGGGGAGCAGGAGATGCCAGCTGGATCAAGAACAGAAAGGGAGAACAAGGAATAACAGACCATGATAAATGATGACTGTAGTGGATAGCCATCCCAGCATTGGCCTGGAAGTTCCAACCCCCATTGAGGCTTCAGTAATGATCACGCCCACAAGGCGGGGCAGAGGAGGGAGCGGAAGACCGAGGATCAAGAGGAGGTCGCTCTCTTGGTTCGGGGACGCTGGACGCAGGAGGTAGACTGAGCAGAGTTCTCCAGAGAACACCGCCGGACTGTGCTATACCTTTGCCAGACCCTGCAACCTACCCCTTCATTTGTAAGTTACCCTACAAAATAAACCTCCCTTTTAACTACGTGGAGTGGCCTTAATAATTTCACCAATAGATGACCACATGAGAACAGGCAGAGTGCTGGAGAGGTCCCCAGAAATCCACAATGATATATACTCTGTAGACTACTGGCAATGGTGAGGAGAAAATCTGATCTGACCTAGTCTGGTGATCAGATGGCCAAACACCCTAACAGGCGTGGTGGAACTCTCACCCAATAACTGATGGAAGTGGATGCAGAGATCCTCAGCCAGGCCCCAGGTGGAGCTCCCAGTGTCCAATAGTTGAGAAAGAGGAGGGACTGTAAGAGCGTGAATTGTTGAGACCAAGATTGGAAAAAGCACAGGGACAAATAGCCAAATGAATGGAAGCACATGAATTGTGAACCAAAGGCTGTGGAGCCCCCAGCTGCATCAGGCCCTCTGGATAAGTGAGACAATTGAATAGCTTGAACTGTTTGGGAGGCATCCAGGCTATGGGACTGGGACCTGCCCTTAGTGCATGAGCTGGCTGTTTGGAACCTTGGGCTTGCACAGGGACACTTTGCTCAGCCTGGAAGGAGGGGACTGGACCTGCCTGGACTGAATCCACCAGGTTTAAATGAATCCCCACGGGAGTCTTGGCCCTGGAGGAGATGGAAATGGAGAGGATGGGATGGGGAAAAGGTAGGGGTGGGGGAAGGAGGGGGGAGGACAGGGGAACCCCTGGCTGATGTGTAAAATTAAAACACAAATGTAATAATAATAAAAAAAACCCTGACTTTCTCCCTCCCAGAAACTATCAATTGCCAATAGCTCCTCAGCAGTTGGCGAGACTTCATGTCCACCACCCCTCTCTATGCTGGGATTAAGTCTGCCTTGAGTGTACACAGTGCTTGTCTGTGCTGTCCTATGCAGCTGTCCTACTGTGTCTTAAGGACACTGTTTCTGTGAAGTTATCCACTACCCCTGGATTTCCCAGTCTTTCTTTTCCTCTTCTGCAATGATCTCTGAGCTTTTCTTTCTAAAACAAGGATTCTCTTCAGTGTAAGCATACCTTATTGTATTATTATTTGCTTTATTGGGCTTCCCAGATGTATTAAAAAAAAAAAAAACAACTGAAGGCTTGAAGCTACCTTGCAGCAAACCTGGATGTCTGTAACAGGATGTTTTCCATTTTGTCCTCATTTTGTGTGTCTGTATATTTTGGTAATTCTCAAAATATTTCAAGGGTTTTCCTCATGATATCTATTGGAATGATCTTTGAGAATTGCTTTTTTTAGAAAAAATCTTTTCTACATTCTTTGACAATTTAATATGTATATGCAATATACTTTGATCAAATCCACCTCAGATCTTCCTTTTTACCTTTCTTGATACCTGTGATAATATGTTGTATATGGTCTAACAAATAAAACTTGCCTGAAGATCAGAGGGCAAGGCCAACCACTAGTTAGCCATAGAGGCCAGGCAGTGGTGGCACGCATCTTTAATCCCAGCACTTGAGATCTCACGCTTTTGCTCCCAGTACTTAGGAGGCACACAAATCTTTAATCTCAGTACTAGGGAGGTTGAGACAGGAAGTGATATGGCTGGATGGAGAAAAGAATATAAGGCAGGAGGAGAAAGGAGCTCAGTCCTTTTGATTGAGGAGTTGGAGAGGTGAGAGGTGGCTGTGGCTTGTTTCTTTGTCTCTCTGATCTTTCAGGATTTACCCCAATATCTGGTCTGGGTTTTTACTAAGACTAATTCATGCTATAGATACCCATCACAGCATATACTCTTCCCATCTTCAAATATGCCACTCTTTAAAAACACTGGGTCCAATGAGTGCTGTCTGCTGGGATGTTGGCTGAGCTGATTGTTTTAAACTTGTGTGGGTCACCACAACTGTAGTGAATTCATGAGTGAAGTGGACATGTCCTGCCCAGAGGATGGCTCTTCATAGCACTCCTCCCCATCCTCTGGTTCATATATTCACTTCATGGTTCTTCTATGATGCCTTTTGGTGGGGGGAAATGAAAGATTCTTTATTCCTATCGTAGTTGTTCAAGAATCTGCAAACTGTGTCCATATAGTTCAATGAACTTAAGCAGTAAATGTTATGATGACACCACCTACTGATCCTTCTCAATGTTCAATATCATATTGTATTCAACATAATGATATTAAAACAAGGATATTAACTCTCCAAATGTCCCCAAGTGCTCAAGTGAAAGGAAGAGTAGGGTATTTCTCACTCACAATCTAAACATAGACATGGTAAATCTTGGAGAGGAAAGCATGCTGAAAGCCAAGACAGGCCGTCAACAAGTCCAGTCCTCAGCCATCAAGGTTGTGAACACAAAGAAAACAATGTTCATGAAGAAACTGAAGGTGCTTTCCCAGTTAGCATACAAGTGTTAAAAAAGCAAAGCAGCTTTATTGGTAACATGGAGTCTATACAGCTCATCTGGATAGATGATTATAACAGCCCCAAGATTCCCATAATAAACTTCGCCCTCATCTAGAATAAGCCTTTAATTCTCTTCCAGTCTCTGTAGGCTGAGAAAGGCAAGGATGCTACAGGAGAACTGTCTGGAGCCATTGGAAGATGCGAGTTCAGGAGGTTCAAGGCAAGCAGCTGACTATACTACGTGGTGTGAAAGTGTGTAAAAGTGTGTAAAAAGGGCTGATGCTGAAGTGGCCCCAAGTTACCCAGAAGGGCCCACTCAGTTCACTGATGAAGATCCTTGCACTGAAAAACCCATTTCCAATTGGAGAAGCTCTCTTGTATTGGAAGATGCCTTCTGGGACTCTCATACTGAAGTTGGTGAATAGTTTCCTAATTTCAAAGGACAAGCAGACTCCTTGCTGGAGGCCATATCAGCTAGTGACTTTAGGTTGAGCCCAACATTAATTTACTATTCACAAAATCCCAAGATTCTTAAGACTTATACAAAATATGTCCTACTTGTATTTTATAACAAAATCAAAGCCTAGATGAACAGATATCTATTTACAGTATGATTTACTGAATAAGCCAATTTTATTTTTGAGATTATAATATAATACTGTTTCTCCCTTCTCTTTCTCTTCTCTGAACCATCCCATATACTTCTCCAAGTTCTCTGTCAAATTCATGGCCTCTTTTTCATTGTTATTGCCAACTTCTAAGACCCAGTTCTCAGGGGGAAAAAGACTCTTTTCAAAATATTACTACTCACAGACAATACACCTATTCACTCAGTAGGCCTGGAAGAGATAAACAGTAATAAAAATAGTATTTTCATGCCTGATATCTGAGTATGCAGTCAAGGCACAATTTATTTTCAAGTCTTATTATTTAAAAAATATATGTCTTGTGCTACAAGCGGAGATAGATACTGATTCCATTCACAGATATGTAAAATAGTAAATTAAAAATCTTAAAATTATTCACTGCTTTAGGTACCCTGAAGGACATTTATGATTAGAGAAGAGTAAAAAAAATCTCAACATAAATAGGAGTTTCTAAAAAGTTGATTCCACCCACATTGGCCAAAATCACACAGGATAGCCTGAAACCTGCAGGCACTGATCCTAACTCAGCCTCTAAATCGCTAGACCTATAAGAATGGAAGGCTGGTGCCATGGATGTGCATCATAAGAGTACAAATTACCCTATAAAATGTTGATTACAACCCTTAGGGAAGGAATTAAGGGCTTTAAAACATTGGTGGAAGAAATCAGGAAGACAGAGGTGGAGGTAGCAGGAGAACTAAAGTAGGAAATGGAGCCTGAAGATGTGACTGAATTGTGACAGACTCATGATAAAACGTTAATGGATGAAGTGTTGCCTCTTGAGAACTGCAAAGACAGGTTTATTGAGATGGAGCTGACTCACGTGAAGATGGAGGAAATGTTGCTAAGTGACAACAGAGAATTTAGAAAATGCCTGAACTTAGTTGATAAACAATGGGAGAGTTTGAGAGAACTGACTGACTACATTTTTAAAAGATGTTATATTTTTGGTTGTGAGCCTAGCCTTTAATGCCTGAGCCATCCCTCCAGCCCTAAGCATAAGGGAGAGAGATGTGTAGCTGGGTCTGTTTGAGAGGCCTCTGGCAGTGTGATCAGGATCTATCCCTGGTGCATGAGCTTACTTTCTGGATCCCATTACCTATGGTCAGACACCTTGCTCATCTCTAATGAAGTGGGGAGGGGATTGGTCCTGCCTCAACTGAATATACTAGGCTTAGCTGCCCCCCCCCCCATAGGAGAACTTACTCTGTTGGAGGAAGAGATGAGGGGTAGGGGGAAAGATGGGGGGAAGCAGGAGGAGAGATGAGAGTGGAAACTGTGGTTGGTATGTAAAATGAATTTAAAAATTAAAAAAAAAGTAAAAATAAAAATAACATTTAAAAAAGATGCTACATTATAGTTAAAATAATGCTCCACAATGCTACAGAGAAACATTTTGTAAAATGAAGCCTAAATTGATATAACAGATGTCATTCTGGATCTGTTTTCAGAAATAATCATAGCCACTTAACTGTCAGGAATGTCTCTCATTAAGTGGGGGCATCCTTATAGAGACCCCTCCCCCACTCCATGAAGGCTCATATGGTTGCATGCACTTTTTCAATGGCTGCAGTATTTCATAATTAGGATATATGCATTGTTATTTTATAAATAATATTATTCTACATTAGAAGGACTGTAGTGTCACAGAAATACAGTTTTTATATGCTCTAGAAAAAAAGAAACAGTTCATGTGACCCACTTTATTACTTTGTTTATTTTATTGTGGTAATCTGGAACAAATCTCCATTTCTAAGATGTGCCTTGAGGATCAGTATAAAGTTCTATGAAAATGCTAAAGAAGAAGAATAATTTATATATACTCACATATTTAAAAATCATATGAGGAGTCATGTTCTCAAGAGTGTATATTAATCTCAATGCTTGCTTGAGAGGTCATGGTCCTGTAACTGGAAATGTTGGAGACTTGGATAGACAAAGTCTCTGATTACAAAACATTTCCCCATTTTTTTCAAGCATTTACTCATGTTCAAGGCAGGTTGAATCACTCAAAATATAGTGCTTCCTGACAAAGCAATCTGAACAATTTGTAAACAAGAAGGGAAATCAACAATGTCAGGAACTACCTACTGTCATGGCAAACACCATGATTAAGAGGCCCTCTGAGATGTGCTTGAAGTTTTAAGATGTTTTGGCAGTTAAGAGAAGGTACTTACTCTTGCAGAGGATCCAGTGTGGTTCCAGTATCCACATTAGGCAGCTCACTTGTAACTTCATCTCCAGAACGTCTGACACCTTCTTCTGGTGTCTATAGGCACCTGCACTCAGGTGCCCATTCCCACATTAAAACACACAGTATCACAGTATAGCATAGTTAAGTATATAGAGAGAAATAGGTTCCATCATTTTAGGGTTTTCACAATTTGCTTTGAGTTAAATTCAAGAATGACTTAAGGAAAATCTGCCACTTTGAAGAAAGACTAGGAACTCTATTATAAAAATTGGAAAACACTGTTAAACTGCTGAAGTTTGTGTCATTGTTCTGTAAAAATTTTGACTTTATAATATCAATCTCAATAGTATTTCAGGGCTGTTGAACTACTTTTGTTCATTTGTTTTTAACTTTGAAGTAGAAACTGTTGTTTTACATGTGTAGGTAAATCGATGGTTTTAAAATTACTTGACTGTACCTTAAAATGTTACATGAATCAGTAGTCCATCACTTCTAATAGTGTTTTCAACATTTTTTCTTTGTAGAGATGATATACTACACACACACATGCAGGCACGCACACATGCACACACATACACACACACACACACACACACACACACACACACACACACACACACACACACACACACACACACACACTAATTCCTCCACTTAATACTGTGAAAAATGATTTTCCTGAAACCCAAAATTGTTTCATGTTGTTTTTGGCAGATTTTAGGCTTCTTTCTAGGTCAAGCAAAATGATGCTCTACATTTAAGAGGGAGAGCTCAGGTACATAAATAATCTCACATGGATGCTCATATGCCATGGCACATGTTTGGTGGTTAGAGGGATGATGGTACTTACCTTTCACCTTCTTTGAGGCTGTGTACACCAGGTACCTGGCTTGCTAGCTCCTTGGGATTCTCCTGTCTCTGCCACATGTCTCTCTGCTCCTATGGCTATAGGGAAATCTGGGTTACAGACACTTGTCACTGGTCCAGCTCTTCATGGGTGTGGGGATCTAGGCGCTAGCCCTCATGCACTGCAAATCCTTACCTCTCACCAGCACCAGAATCCAGTTGGGGATCAAACTTAGGGTTTGTTGTTTGGCAAATGCCCTAATTTTGTGGCATATCCCCAGTTCCAAGAAACACTTTTTTGAGGAGCATTATTTAAAAGAGATAATTTAATAGAATAGAAATTTAATATTAGTCTTTTTAATAAAGGGAAGAATTATTTAAGTTATTTTGTTTTAGGTATTTTCATGCTGTCTCTCTCTCTCCCCCTCCCCTCTCTCTCTCCCTCTCTCTCTCTCCATTCCCCTTCCTTCTTTCTATCCCTCTCCCTAACCTCCCTGTGTGTGTGTGTGTGTGTGTGTGTGTGTGTGTGTGTGTGTGTGTGTGTGTGTTGTATGTACACACTTGTACATCATAATACAGTAAATCATGTTATAAAAACATATTTCTTATTGTGGGGCTTGGTCAAATTGACTCTTCCTGGTTTTGGAAATGCATGTAAAAATCAATATAAAATTCAAACAATAAGAATAAGAATTAAAAGAGAGAAATGAGGTACAATAGCAAACAGAAAAAGATCGAAGGAGAGAAACAGTAGTTGTAACCACTTCATTATCAATCACCAATCCATTAGTTTCTTCAGAGAACAGGTTTCTGGTATCAGTGAAGAATGTTGTTTTAACTGCACTTTGAATGAAATAGCTAGCTTTTTAAAAAAGCATTAACACTGATGGAGTGCGGGAGCCCATTTTCATGTTCCTTGTGGCTTTACTCAGCAGGTCCACATAGAGAGGCTGATTAGGACCGCAGGCCTGAGTGCAGGTGTCTGGGATGGTCTGCACTTGGCTGTGCTGAGGGAGGAGGTCTTTTGCTCCACCCCTTGGCTTCTCTATAAATACACTGGGGCAGAGACAGGGCCCCTTGGAAAAGGTACCAGGCCCTCTCAAGGCTATCCTTTATTTTCTATCTGTTTATCTCCACAATCTAAATCCTTCTAATATTTCCTGCTGCTCACACTCAAGAAAACTCTGGGGAGCTGTGGGGTTGGTGGGTAAACACCCCGCAATAGAGGGATGAAATCATGCTGTCAGATCATGTGATTTATTAAAAGACTTGAGAACAAAATAGAATGAGAAAAAGAGTAGTACATGGCAGATCTAGGAAAAGGCTGCTCAGGACATTTGGGAATTGACTGTTTTAGAAGGAGGTGCTTGGATTTTGAAATTTGAAGAGCCACAGGAAAGGCTGGGAGGAAGGAGTGTGGAGGTGGGTGTACTAATGTGCAGAGGTAGAAAATGTTGAGTGAAATAGAGGCTCCAGCTGAAGGAGCATTGTCAGGAATATATCAGATATCCAGTTGGTAGAAGGTCATAAAAGGGGTTGGGTTTAGCTCAGTGGTAGAGTGCGTGCCTAGCAAGTGCAAGGCTCTGGGTTCGATCCTCAGCTCCAAAAAAAAAAAAAAAAAAAAGGGTCATAAAAAATTATGGCATTTAAATTCCAAAGCCATGAGCCATGATTTGAAATGTGTTTTAAATAAGGTGTATCAATCACCTGGACTGCATATAATCAATCCTCATTATTCTTAGATCCTATGTTTGTGAATTTAAGTACTTGCTAAACTTTATTGATAACCTCAAAAATCAATACTTGGCCCTTCTGCACTCATTTGTGAATATTCGCAAAGTGGCAAAATACTTGAGTTGCTCTTGAGCACATTCATAGCTGAGATCAAGCCATCATACTTGCATCTGGTGACCAAAGATATATTCTGTGGCTCATTTAGTGCCATCCTGCTCACATTTTTGTGCTTTGGGTTGATGATTCCATTGTTTTAAAATGACTAAGCATAGCACTGAGGTACTATCTAATGTTTCAAAGCACAGGGGAGTTGAGGTGTAGACTGTCTAGTTTTATGTCAACTTGACCCGTACAGAATGTGATGCATTGTTTTGACTGATATTTGATATGAGTGAGGGCCCAGCTCACTGTGGTTACTGTTATTCCTGGGCTGATGATCCTGGGTGCTCTAAGGTGGCAGGCTGAGCAAGCCCTGAAGAACAATTCTGTAAGCATGATTTCTCTAAGATGTCTGTGTTAGATCCTGACACTAAGTTGCTTCCCTGTTTGAGTTCCTGTCCTGATTTTGCTCAGCAGTGGAGTGTGACCAGAGAGTTGTAAGCTGCAATAAACCCTCTCTTCCCAAAGCTGTTTATGGTTATAGTGTTTTATCATAGCATTAGAAACCCTAACTTAATAGTGTGACCTAAATAAAATGATGGTCTACACTTGCTCTGTATATAAGGCTGTTGATTCTAAAGTCAATGTTAATGGATCAGCAATCTATATTGACATAATTTAGGTGTATTTTAATAGAAAGATACAAAAAATTGGGTTCTATATTGATTGCTTGATGGCAGTACTGTGGCACTATGCTCCTGGGAACCTAACCAGTAGTTAAGTATTTGCTAACTCAGTGTTTACAGGGATTATGCAGAAAATGAGCTATGGCTAGCAAGAGCTGACCAAAATAAAATTAGTCAAAATGTAAATGGATTATTAAAATAGAGTATTGATAGTCTTTTATATTTCTCAGTTCTGTCTTTCCTTCTGCAGTAATAAAGCTTTTATAAATTAAATACTCTGAAAAAATAAATGGAACATATTTAATCAGGAAATTGTGCCATGTGAAACTTCCTGGGAAAACATGATATACACAAATCTATTCACCCCAGATAGTGAACCTACAGCAGACCAAAGTAATATCTGCATCAAAGTCTGAGGTGAAGAACTAAAATGAGATTACCTTTTAGCTCACCAATGGGCTGTTGCTTTTGTTACTAACAGTGGATACACAATTACAGTTATGTGCAATAAGATTATGCTAATAGTTTTTCATCAGTCATACATAGGAAAATTTATGCCCTTTTATTATATGATATAATACATTGTATTTCTGATATGCTACTCAATCTATGGAATTTAATTAAATATATTAAGCATAGCTTAATAGTGGAATAATCACATGGTGAACACATTATTATCAGATTCTGTATATCAATTGGTGGCTGTATATATAGGCCAAGGTGAATTTGTGGATCAAAAATAGTACTTCAGGGTATGAGGCAGGTATTTGTATTGCTGATTATGGGTGTCATCATGATGATAATATTTCTGAGCCTGATTTGTTTTATAGCATTCTTTATCATTTTATATTGGGTCCTTGACTTCATAATTCCATTGTCATTATGAGTATTATATGACCTTATAATCACACAGATATTAATTGGAGTACTATTTAATCATTAAGACAAAGTATGTTTTTATAGAAATGGGCATAAATGTTTCAAAGCACAGGGGAGTTGAGGTGTAGACTGTCTAGTTTTATGTCAACTTGACCCGTACAGAATGTGATGCATTGTTTTGACTGATATTTGATGTTATATTAACCTTCAAAATTAGCAATCATTTTCGTTCAGCATTCAAGTGAAGACTATGATTAGGACCAAACTATGATGAATCAAAATGATGTTGCTTGATTAAAATTATATTTTCCTTAAATTAGTGCTGACTTTGTTCTTTGTGAACTAATCAAACTCACTATGTGAGTGGTTGCCCTCTTTGCTAAGACCTGATATTATGCAAATGCAATGATATTATGGTTTATTTTACAAATTTCTTACTGGTCAGTCATGCCAGTAAGTATTTCATAGTACCCTTATTGGAATTGATTCATGACATTTATTGATGATATGACAAGGGCTAAGCATGTAAGTTGTCAATAATCAGTCATAAGGTCCTGAAAACAGAGTTGGTAATAAATTTAATAACTGACTCTCCTGTCAAAATACATTACTATAATTTGTTGTTGACTCTGACCTATAATATTAGCATTTCAGAGAAAACTGCATAGAAGGAACATTCTCTGTAGAGTTTAATGATGACTAGTTATGTATGATTTGGGTTGAGTAAGATTAACTTTGATTCTCAGCTCTTCCTGTTCCATTTCATATCAAAACACCTACATCCATTTACCATTTAGTTATGTTCACCCTGTTAGGAATTTGTTTGCCAAACACCTTAGAGTGTTCCTTTCTCCTACCACATACCTGCCAAAATAAAAAGGTGAGTGTAAGTGGTGTGTGTGTGTGTGTGTGTGTGTGTATGCACACATGTGCATGCTCATGCACACATATTCACTTTCCAAGTGCATGTAGAAACCAGAGCTTAACATCTTACCTATTTTTATATGTGTGATGTTCCAGATTTCTAAGAATGTTTTCATGTATAGGGTTATTCTAATAGCTTAGGAATCATGAAATCTTAATACTAAATGTATTTTAATAAATAATTCACCATTTTCTCACAATTCATCACATTAGACAGAAAACAAACAAGATTGTTATTAAACATATTTTACCAAAATATGCAAAGTGGCATATAGCGTTTACTGCTTTATAACAATGTAGCAATTAAAAGAACTCAAGAACTCAGGAGGACCTTAGGTGGTGGCTCTGGCTAAGCACTTTTTGTGCAAATGCTTTCCAGTATGAGGTAAACTGAGGCTAGGTTCCCCATTTGCTGAAGGATTAGTTTATGTCTGGCTATTGGTCAAATATACTTCTGTATATAAATAAACTTCTGTAGCTTGCTGTAATGATGCTTATGATTTGACATTACTTTCCCCAGAATTGGTAATCTAGAGCCAGAGCATGCAAGGAAGCTGCAAAGAGGTGCCATTTGTAACCAGTTGCAGAAACTGCAGCTGACATCTCCACCTTATCCTAGTCATTAAAATGAAACATTACATATAGTCCCATTCAAGGATAGAGTAACCAGCCTTACATCTTAAAGGAAGTATTATCAACACTACTGTCTGTATGTGAGGGCTGCCGCTACAGTTTGAAGGAGGGTGTTCCCTTCCAAAACTCCTGTTGAAAGTCCTCAGTGAAAAGGTGTTAGTATTGTGTTTGCAAGATGATCCAAACTTTCTCATGAATGAGGCTGAGAAACGTTAGCTCATGTGGAGAAAATCTTAAGATTTCAGAAGTGTGGTGCATTCTTTATGTCTCTTCTTTCATGTATGTAAGATGAATTGCTCAATGGTCTTATTACTAAAAATCCGAAGCCAGATATTGGGGTAAATTCTGAAAGATAAGAGGAATATGACAAGTCAAAGCAAACCTCACCTTACCAACCTTCAGCTTCTAAAGAAACCTACTTCCTGTATACCCACGCCCATATTCCTTTCTGTTCTGCCAACTCATTTCCTCTTCTTGCCCAACTCTGTCACTTCCTGTCTGTCTGCACAGACCTCCAGACCTCCAAGATTAGCTAGGGTTGGAATGTAAGGTATGTGCCTCCATGCCTGGCTCTGTTCCCAGTGTGGCCTTGAACTCATTGAGATCTAGACAGATCCCTGCCTCCCTGAGTAATAGGATTAAAGGCATGTGCTACCATTGACTGACTTTGATGTCTAATATAGTGGCTGGCTTTTTCCTGTGATCCTCAGAGAAGCTTTCTTGGGGGACATAGATAAAATATCACCACACATGTGAGAGATTGTGTTGCTGTAGAATGGACACATTATGATGATTCATTTCAATGGTAAATTAGACTTTCTTCTCCTTAAGTACAAAGCTAATTCTTCATCACCTTTCAAACCTCATAATTGCCCAGTGCATAAAGTGTCCTTAACTTAACAAATGCCCTCAGACCTAAAATATTCTCTTTCCTGGTTCTACTGATTTTCCTGACATAAGTACCACATCTTCTTTATACTGATTATGGGCCTGTGCTGCTGCTTTCTCCCATGTTTTATTCTCTCCTATCTCATTTGGTTCACTAACCTCAGAAACAATTGTTTTCCCTTGACAAGATAAACCAACAAATTTTTATTTACTTGTTCACACTAAAATTTTCAAGAAATCCTCACCAAAGTGACTGGAAAATAAAATTGCATCAAGGGCAATTTAATATTGTTAAGTACCATGAATGATCTCCAATTTTTTTTTCAATTTTTTTCATTTTAATGCTTAAACATGTCAAAAGTGAAATATGTACCCTGAGTTCACTCCTAACATGAATATTAAGATTAGGTAGACATTTTCTTTGTCCTAAACTCAATAGCTTTGATTGTAATTCAGTCTTCGATTTTGTAGTAACTCCCATAGTCTACCAAATGATTCCACATGCACATTAATTGCTAAACGAACTTTGAAAAGTAAAGGCTGTTAACCATAATTAGTCAAGAATGAAACTATTTATTATAACTTTCCATTTAATCCAATTAGGGAAACCAATGTGCTTCATTCCATCTACAGCTTTCTGCTAATAGATTTAGATTCTCTTGAAGTTAATAGGACCAAATAAATAGAATGCAGCAACAGCAAAGCAAGCTTAGCACTCCATCAAGGATGGAGAATCTGTGCCTCTAAATTACACTGTAATCACTATTGAGGTCAGATCTTGAGTTGTAAAGATTTGGGGTTGATAACTTCAGTGGATGTAGGATTTGAGGTTAATATATGTTAAAAGCATATATCATGATGAGGCTGGAGAGAAGACTAAGCAATGAACAGCCCTTGCTGCTATTCTAGAACACAAAATTTGCCTTTCAGAACCAGCACTGAATGGCTCACAACCTCTCATGATTCCATTTCCAGGAGCTATGACACCCTCTTCAGGCTTCTGTGGCCACTGTACTTATGTACACATACATAATACACACAAACAAACAACACATACACACAAGAGCAAAATTAAAGAAGTTTTTTTTTTAAAGAACATAGGCAATATTTTCCACCCTGTAATTTAACCATACAACCTGTCCATAATGCAAGTGCCCTTAATATTTCTATTTTCCAAATAATAACACTCTTCTACAGAAAGATTTAGTGACTTACACAAAATTGCATATTTACAAGGCCATAAAGAGGCACATCCAGGAGTCGTCAGCTTCAATATCAATACATCATCCTTTCTGCCATGTATCTCATTATATATAACACTGATAGGTGACATGTGACATATGGCATAGGATATGATAGTTGTACTAGCTTACCTTTCTACCACACCATAAAGGAGTGTCTTCTTGAACTCTTGGTACAGGGTCCGGCAGTTAAGTGCCATTATAGAATTTAAGGTCATGAAAGGGTGGAGATGAGTTGACTGTACAATATCCATTATGAACTGCTAACTGTGTAGCCACTAATGGTGCATAACTCCTCCCACTGTTGCCATTTACCATCATTGTGTATTAAAAATATTGCCATCAGCTACTTCTCTGCAAGATGGGATGACTCTGAAGACCACTTGGGATAAGGAAACTCTGAAGCCTGAAGAGAGTATTTACATTGGAATACCATTTATGAAGCCAATGATAAGGAATCCAGCGCTAGTTATGCTCAACAAATCTAGTGAAGAATTAGAAATATATTTAAAGTGTAGTGGACTGCCAAATACTGGTTTAACCATGGTTATATTATTTCCTTTCCTACTGCAACTGTGGGAGCATTCTGGTCTCTTCACATCCTCACCTGCATTTTTTTTTTTTTTTTTGTCAAATGTTTAAACCGTGATAAGAGGCAGTCAGAGGAACATGCAAGACAGTGGGGAATACCTATGAGGTATGAATAGCATTTTTAAGTTAGAAAAACATTCTTTTTAATTTGATATATTCAAAGTGCTGTAAGGTTACCTGTAAATGATAATTTAAGTCAAAGTCACACTATAATTGTTTATGTTTATTATGTTTACAAATTTAATTTTAATTATTAAAAGGAAAATATGAAAAAAGCCCAAACTATCCAGATACTAAAAAAAAAAATAACTCAAAACAAAAATAATGAAACCCCTCTCCCATAGTAAAAAAACTTATTGCAACACTATCAGTTTTGTCACAGTTTTAGGTAATTTGAACATCATAGGCAAAATGAATAGGCATTTGACAAAGTTATTTGAATAAGTTGTACACTTTTCAGCTTTATAAAACTTTCTTTGAAAACATATTGAAAAAAATGAATTTGAGAAAAGATAATTTGTTTATAAGAAATGCTTCTAAATGTCCTTTTTACAAAGGGGCAGAAAAAAAATTTTTTTAATTATAATCAGCCTTAGGTTCCCCTGTCCTCCCCTCTCCTGCCCCCGTCCCCACCTTCCTCCCAGCCCCTCCCCTCCATTCCCATCTCCTCTAGGGCAAAGACTCCCCTGGGGATTCAGCTCAATCTGGTGGATTCAGTACAGGCAGGTCCAGTCCCCTCCTTCCAGGCTGAGCAAAGTGTCCCTGTGTAAGCCCAAGGTTCCAAACAGCCAGCTCATGCACTAAGGACAGGTCCTGGTCCAACTGCCTGGGTGCCTCCCCAACAGTTGAAGCTATTCAACTGTCTTACTTATCCAGACAGCCTGATCCAGTTGGAGGCTCCACAGCTTTTGGTTCATAATTCATGTGTTTGCATTAGTTTGGCTATTTGTCCCTGGGCTTTTTCCAATCTTGGTCTCAACAATTCACACTCATACAATCCCTCCTCTTTCTCGACAACTGGACTCCTGGAGCTCCACTTGGGGCCTGGTTGAGGATCTCTGCATCCACTTCCATCAGTTATTGGATGAGAGTTCCAGCAGGACAATTAGGGTGTTTGGCCATCTGATCACCGTACTTATTCAATATAGTACTTGAAGTTCTAGCCAGAGCAATAAAACAACATAAGGAGATTAAGGGGATACAAATTGGAAAGGAAGAAGTCAAGCTTTCCCTATTTGCAGATGGCATGATAGTATACATTAGTGACCCCAAAAATTCAACCAAGGAACTGATACAGCTTATAAACACCTTCAGCAACATAGCAGGATACAAGATCAACTTAAAAAATCAGTACCCCTCCTATATACAATAGACAAACAGGCTGAGAAGGAAATCAGAGATACATCACCCTTTACAATAGCCACAAATGATATAAAATACCTTGGGGCTACTCTAACTAAGCATGTGAAGGACCTATATGACAAGAACTTTAAGTCCCTGAAAGAAGAAATTAAAGAAGATGTCAGAAAATGGAAAGATCTCCCATGCTCATGGATAGGTAGGATTAACATAGTAAAAATGGCGATCTTACCAAAAGCAATCTACAGATTCAATGCAATCCCCATCAAATCACCAACACAATTCTTCACAGACCTGGAAAGAATAATACTCAACTTCATATGGAAAAACAAAAAACCCAGGATAGCCAAAAGAATCCTGTACAATAAAACAACCTCTGGAGGCATCATTATACCTGACCTCAAGCTCTACTATAGAGCTACCATAATAAAAATAGCTTGGTACTGGCATAAAAACTGACTTGTGGACCAATGGAATCGAATTGAAGTCCCTGACATTAACCCGCACACCTATGAACATACAATTTTTGACAAAGAAGCCAAAAATGTACAATGGAAAAAAGAAAGCATCTTCAACAAATGTTTCTGTCATAATTTGATGTCAATGTGTAGAAGGCTTCAAATAGATCCATATCCGTCACCGTGCACAAAACTTAAGTCCAAGTGGATCAAAGACCTCAACATAAATCCAGTTACTCTGAATCTGATAGAAGAGCAAAGTTTTAATTGGTAAGGGACTTGAACTCAGTGTGGTGGGCATGAAACTAATAGGAAAAACATTATAGTTCACATCCATTTAATGTGAAGGCATTATGAGATAATAGTATGTCTGTCCACATGTGAATTAAATGCTAACTTTCTTCATTGTTTTGTTTCCCTGACATGTAGGGCCTGAAACACATAAAATTTAATTTGGTCAATATTTTTCACTTGCTTTATCAATGCATTTATGTCATTATACTTGTTATTTAATCATTCGACTCTGGTGCATTTTGATTGTATAAGTCCTCAAATTTTGCCAGTAACAGCCACTATTTTACAATCTATCATCATTTATCTCTTTTTCTATTGTCTGGCATCTGTCTGTCTATCTATCTATCTATCTATCTATCTATCTATCTATCTATCTATCTATCATCTCTCTCTCTATATCTATCTACCTACCTACCTACCTATCAATGCATCTCTGTCTGTATAATATGAATCTAGCACTCTATCATTATTGTTCCATCTATCACCTCTCTACATACTTCTATGATAGCTTCTAGTTTCTTTATTCATTACTTTAATTCAGAATTAAAGAGAATAGCTTTAAATGTTGGCTCTCATTATTTTGTATTTTAAAACCTTGTGATTGGTTCAACTCAGCAACATTCCTTATGAGATCTTCACTCACATCTTTTTTTTTTCATATGTTAGCTAGCATATAGTTCAAATAGTTCCTTAGGACAGTGTAACAATAAACATCGTTATTCCTCATTTTTAAAACTAGCAGAGAAATTTACAATCTACTCTTGTTTATTTCTTCTCTCTCTCTCTCTCTCTCTCTCTCTCTCTCTCTCTCTCTCTCTTTCTCTCTCTCTCCATTTTTCTATTTGGAACACTGTATTGCCTGTGGAAAACACTACAAAACCTACCAAAGTCTGAGCAGAGTCTATCATATATGCATATACATTGATATCCTTTTAGGATGCACTGGGAGGCTCTTTTTCCCTTTCTAGAGTTAGTTTCATGATAATCCAATATGCTTTCCTTCCTGGCGTACATGAAACACATTTCACATGCATGAAGCCACCTTATTTGTTAATACCTTAAAAAGATTTATTTTTATTGATGCATATGTATGTATGCTTATGTGCACCATGTGTGTGCAAGTGACTGAGTAACTGACAGGGCATTGGGTTCTCTGAATTACAAGTAGTTGTGAACTTCCAGATATGAGTGCTTGGAGATGAACTCAGGTCCTCTCAAAGAGAATTAAGTGTTCTTAACTGCTAAACTATCTCTCTGGTTTCCTTGGTGATATCTTTTGAGTTATTTATCACAAATTAATCTCATGCAGATAAAGCATAAGAACAGAATAAAATGGACAGGAAGGGAGATGGAGGCAAAAAGATACATACTGACTTAATAACTAAAGTGCTAAAAATACCAACTGCTCTTCTAAAGGAAGTAAAGGTGTTGACAGATGATATTCAAACATACATTTATAAACTATAATGACAGCAAACACTTCTTATTTATCCCTCCAGGGAGAATGTACTAACAAACCACACTTGCCATGCATTGCATTAACTCAAAACATACCTACATAAATTTCTAGATCTTCTAGCTTTTTAAACAACAGTCAGATGTGAAACTTTGTGGAAGGTACCTACTACAACCTTCCCATCATCTTGCACCATCAGCACTAACCTGTTTTTTTTTTTTTTTTCTGCCTTAACCTGGGCGTCTCTAGGCACTGACAGATACCCCTTGAATTTAAAAAGTGTACCTCTGAGTCAAACCATCTTCTCCTGGGCCAGTGACTTGTTTTGGAGTGAACATATGCCTCTGTTTTGACCAACGACATTTAGCCTGAGTCATCTGGTTGGCATTACCCTTCTATTTTCTAGTATATCACCACATTAGTACTATCCTTGTATTTTTATGTGAGAAAAGAAACATTATGTGTATAGGTTCATTGTCTGCATATATGTCAGTATAACACACACATGCAGTGCTCATGAAGGCTGGCAGACTATGTCAGATTCCCTGAAACTGAAGATAGATGGTTGTGAGCCATCATTTAGGTACCAATAATCCAACCTGAGTCCTGTGAAATACCAGGCAGTGTTCTAACCACTGAGCAAATTAGTCTTATAAAATTGATGGTGTAAAGCACCAGCTTATTCTCATGTGTTCTTTAAATCCCTTACAGTGAATGTGGGACCCTTATTGTCAACAAGTATATAATGTCAACAAGTATTCAGCAAGTATGTAGTGACTCTTGATTATAGACCCTCGAAATCCAGTGCAGAAAATCTAATAGCATGACCTGGTATTTTTAAATTATGGAACATATATTCTATTTTGTTAAGATTTATTTTATTTTTAAGTGTGTGTGTATATGTGTCTGTGTGTGTGTGTTCATGTGTGTTGGGGTGTGTGTAAATAAGTGTGGGTGCCCATAAAGGCTAGGGCCATTTGATTCCCTATAACTGCAGTTCAAATTGGTTGTGATCCATCTGAATTGGTTGCTTGGCATTGAACTAGGGTCTTCTTAAACAGAAGTACATTTTGTTAACCTCTGAGCCATCTTTGCAGTCCTGGAATGTTTATCTTCGTAAAAAATAATCACTTTGACCAATATTAAAGTTTTAGAAATGGAGTATATTTTCTTTATGAAATTAAAAAACTAAGAAGAAAATGCCACTTACCATAGTTAGTACATCAGAATGGGACATTAGAAAAAAATACTGTAATGAACTTGTCTCTGATAACATGAATTTTGGTCCTCATTTTCATTGCTTGCTAGGGTCTCAATCAATGTTTTGACTTTGTTCTTCATTCTTTTCCACATTGTACATGGGGGTGGTTTAGCCTTTGAAACTTTTATCAGGAGCAAATCCAGGATCCACTGATTTCTTCTCAAAAGGCTCTAGCCCATCAGTTAGCCAGGCAATTTTATTCCCATGAGTATTTCAGCCATGAGGAAACTCAGCAGGAGCAAAGCCAATGAAGAGAAGTAACCCACTGAGGTCTGGAATATTTGGTGCATTGGATCAGTCCAGGATTATGAAGCCTAAACTTCCCATTTTAAACAAGAAGCTAGATGGAATTCTTTCCATAATATACTGTCCGTTAACTCTGAAAATAAAAAAAGCTATTGGTCTCTGATGCCTATGTTCATTGGTCATTGAGCTAACATTTAGAAGTTCAACATTAACATAATAGATTGTTCTTCTGGTAATGAGGAAGTAAGACACTACCACTAAGGCATACAACATCATGGCTGGTGGCATGTGCACCCAGGGTGGCGTCAGGTTGGGGCATTTGAATTTTAAAAAAAGGCTAGAGGAACTCTGTCTTGAAACCAAAACCAAAAAAAAAAAGAAAGAAAAAGAAAAAGAATATAATTTCATAAAAATGAATATGAATTAATTATTAATTATCGGGGGATTTACTAAGGCAACTCCACATAGTTAAAAGGGAGCTTTATTTTGGGAGATAACTTACAGCTAGTAAAGGTGTTGGTTACAGGATCCAGGATAGGCGTGGTGCTGGATTCTCTGCTTGGTCTACATCTAGCATCCAGTATCACTAGGAACCAAGAGAGACGGCACATCTGGATCTTGGGTCCTAAGGGCTCCCATCCTGGCCCCGACTCAGGGGCAGGTCATAGGTAGCCGGAACAGTTACTGGAAGCCTCACTGGGGGTAGTACTTCTAGGTCAAGCTGGAACAGCTACCCACTACAATTATTTATTATGGATTTATTTTACTAATTATTTATTCAGGTCAGTAGTAAAGTAGGAGTAGATAAAAAGGTTAAAAGTGATTTGAATTACATGTCAGAAATGTAGATTTAAACAATCCATTTGGAAAGGTGAACAAAACATTGGGAGGCAATTGCTGAGTTAGCTACATATAAGTTGGTCATTGCCTTAGGGGGCAATAACATCATTGTGTTTGGTAATATCTCTTCTAAAAAGCATTATGTAAATAATTTAAACCCCAGTGTCTGGGTCTAGGGCTTTAGTTTAGGTGACTATGATGTCAATCACAAGTATATTCTCTTAGGGATGTAAGTAGCTCTTGACTAAGCTGGTTAAGTTATGGTCCAGGGTACCAGAGCAAGGATATACTGGGTCTAGAGAGTTGGGTAAGTGTATAAAATGCTTACCATAAAATGTAAGGATCTCACTTCAGGTGCCCAGAACCCATGTGTAAACCTGAGTATAAGTGGTGAGAACCTGTAATTTTTATCCTGGAGGTAGCTGGAGGTCACTAAAAAGCTCCTCTGGCCAAAACAGTGAGCTGAAAGTCCTGAAGAGATTCTGCATCAAAAAATAAGGCAGTGATTGAAGAAAACATCTAATGCTGAGATCTGGTCCTCATAAGCACACACACTTGTGCATGCATAGCCATACACATGTGCATGTATGCATACATATGGACCTGTACTCATACACAAATATGTATATACACAGAGATGTATTGCCCATAATTTGGGAAACTTTTTCTGAGTTTTAACTAAGTGTATTGAGGATACAGTTGCTAACATTAAAAAATAGAGGTATTGAATTTTAAAGTAGCATCCTTCAAAGATTGACAGCTCTTACTTCTTAATTCATCCTTGTGCTATGAAGGCATTGCTGGATGTGTTAATATAGAGCAGTGGTACCAGGTCAGCATGTTGGATGATCAATACTTCTGAAACTCATAAAATGAAAGGCCTGGTGCCATTATAAAGTGCATTGGGATTTCAAGCTTCATATTAAAATTGATGCTTTATGGTTGTGATTCAAATAACTGATATATTTTTATATGACACATTGCCACACAGGTTTGAAGAAAAATTCAATTTAAAGGTCCTTGGTTTTAAACTAAAGGTTGAATATGTTTTTTATTTTGAGAATTAATTTGGGAAATGAGATACAAAGTAACTAGTGACTGAAGAAAAAGATGCCATCCTATTTATTAATGTACCTTTGTTTTATAACAACCACATTATCATTCCTTAGCCACTAACAATAATATCAGGAGTCATACATAAAACTTACACAAAGCTTTCAATTCTTAGCTTTTAATGGATGGGTGAAGGCATGAATGTGTAGAACATATTTGGATTGTTGTCTTGACAGATGTCTTAAAACTTTTACTTTTAGATGAAGTCCTATTTTAGTTCAGGCTAAACTAATTAAAGTTTATATAAAAATCTTAGCTAATTAGTTATATGATCATGATAATTGTTCCCAAAGTCTCATTCAATATGGTTGATTGAGAATATCAAGATAAAAAGAACTAATAAAAAGTGAGTTAAAAATTCTATTATAGTACTATTATACTATATACTGTATTATATATATTACATTATAATATATAATATACTGTACATATTATGGCATATATATCTACCATATATAGCATAAATAGTACTGTTTTGTCCAAGCTGAATTTCACTCAACATAATAGAACAATTGGTAAGCTAAGCAAGGCAGCCAGAACATTTAATTGTAGTTAATATGGAGGAAGGAGGCATGCTTGCTCTATAGATTTCTGTTGATCACTAATCATCCTGTGCCTGCAGTTTTCTTGGATGTGCTTGTTTTGATACTATTAGTTAAATTAAAAAGTATATCCTATAGGACTTCTATTAGCTAGTTACATGAATAGTCTTGGTAACTTACAATCACATGTGTATAAAAGCTAAAGTATTTGGGGGATATAATAGTTATTGACATTTGTAGATGACAAGAAAGGTACAAATATTAAATCAAGTCAGGAATTTTCTATGCAGCAACAAAGACCCTCCCAGAGCTGACTGGAATGTAGTTCTCTCTGTGAATGAGATACCTGCAGGCCATAGAGAAACCTTTTATTTTTCCAAACCTGTAACAGTAAAGGATAAGTTCTGCCGTGAGCTCAGAATAATGAAAATTTAAATATTTTTCTTAATCAGTAATTAATCTAATCCAAGAAATGACTGCTTTATTAATAGAAAAATTAACTAAACTTGATCATTTCTTTCTTAGCAATTGAATTCCAAGTAATTTTCACAGAATTATTTCTCAATCTGCTGCCAGTCTCTGTAAAGCCTGTTTTCTCCCCCTTCTTCCTTATTAGAATTGCAAACCCTTTTACCTGAAATCAGGAGATTTAATGAGGATTAATGAGACTTTCAGATTCAAAGGAGTGTTTAACAATGGTGTTTTCTGAGATATTTAGAATAAAGAGCTGTAACTGTGTGCTTGTTTTCCTTCCTTTGGCTATCTGACAGTTCTCCTAAAAGATGTATTTATGAAGACATTTTAAATGAATGAGTCAGCTTACAACGTTATTACTGAAGGTGTTACCACAGAGAAGGTAGAATGAGAAGAAGCAGTGGAGGGTCAGAGGAAATGCTTTTCTGAGATCAAATGTCCTTGCTGACACACTTCTTTCTTCAGAGACACAGGATGGCAGTTTAGGTTTTCTGTCTCCTTGGAGACAGTTACTATGCCAATGACCACAAACAAAATTGAGTGTTCAGTGTCCTCATTGATGATAGGGACCTTGTACGGTAATGACAACTCACAGAAATCATGTTTTTCTCCATTTTTGTCTGTTATGATTAGATTTATAGTCTATAACGTATGCTAATTGTACAAAATAAGGAGTTTCATCCTGGCATTTCATACTTATATATAATAACCATAGTCATGTTCTTTCCCCATATTGCCTTCTATTGTTTTCCCATGAGCACTTTTTTATATGATGAAGCATAACAGTGAGGGCCATTGACAGTGACCCCATCTGCAACTGAAGTCTCCCACCTCACACCAGTTAGAAAGCAAAAAAGCAAACAGAGGGTCAGTCTGTGGCCTGGAGATTGCTATGCTCTGTCTCTGTTGTATTGGTAACATGGTAACATGGGTAAGCTGCTCCAGCCTTTTCTTCTCCCTTGTAGTATGGAGTAAACTTTTTTGAATAAGACTCCCCTTGCATCAGTCATCATCCATCCAGAAAGACCACAATCTTCCTAAAACATGTCAAACAAATACAGAACACTGTAGTTAGAGTTTTTGTGCCTGGCTCACAGTCAAGACAAATCTCTCTCACCCGCCAGGCTCATTGATGCTCAGAACCAACCAAGTAAACACACAGAAACTTATATTGCTTACAAATTGTATGGCCACAGCAGGCTTTTTGTTATCTACTTCTTCTATCTTAAATTAACCCATTTCTTTTAGTCTATACTTTGCCACATGGCTTGTGCCTTACCAGTGTCTTCACATGTTGCTTCTCATGGTGGCGGCTGGCGGTGTCTCTTTGCCCTAGCCTTCCACCTCTCAGAATTCTCTTCTCTCTTGTCCCACCTATACTTCCTGCCTGGCCACTGGCCAATCAGAACTTTATTTACACAGAGCGATATCCACAGCACTTCGCATTTTCTTTTTTTTTAAAGGAAGGTTTTAACTTTTATATAGTAAAATTACATATAACAAAACAATTATCAAGTAAGAATTACAGTTACAATATTAAAGAAGATATCCTATCTATCTTATATTTGTGAGTCCAAGGTTTTATATCTAACTTATCTTTTATCATAACTGAGAAAATTATAACTATCTAGTTTTTAACCACATCAAAGACCTCAGAAGGATATAATATTATCTGAGAACTGGGAGAAGGATGCAAGCAACTTTCGGGAGTCTTGTAGGGTAGACAGAGACAGCTGGCAGCCTGGACAGTCACCTGATGTTTCTTTGTAAAATTGGGGCATTTGTCTTTAGCCCAGAGGGCTAGAGTCTCTTGGTCACTTTTTTTAGTGTCTTGTAGAATGTCTGAGAGTTTTTTTCTGTGAAGCAGGAACCTGAAGGACCATTTTGTCAAGCAAAGTTCAGTAGTCACCTTTTTATGGATCCTGTATGTCCAGTTGATCAAGCAGTCCAGGCAAGAATAGTTTCTTTCCCAAATGGCTATTTTTGCCAAGGTGAAGATAAACTCCATATGAAATGTCTTTAATGCCCATCCTCCTCTCTGAAGTAAATCGGTGCTGCCAGGAGCAGACATGTCTCACTGTCCAGAAAGTCTAAATTTTAAAAGTATTTTAAATGTCATATTTTGTAGGTCTTTGAAGTATTTGAAGATTACCTATCTATCTGAAATATCTCTGTGTATATCTAGAAGACTTAACTAACATGGATACGAGTATGATTATCATAGATGACTAATTATTAATCTATTTTTAATTATCCATTTTAATTTAAAATGAGCTATACAAACATAATACCTTAAACAAAAGTAAAAATATACACATAGTATAACAAAATTAACTTTAAGTTTGTATCAACAGATTAAAATCTATATTAATGTAAAATATTTTAAACAAGTTGTTCTTTAGAAGTAAGTTTCTTAATCTACCTTTCATCCTATTCTATTTATATCATATGTACTTTTTTTTCCTTTAGAAAGAGATCACATTTATAATCAACCTGATTTTAAAAAAAAATATTGTTTTTTCTCTGTCCCACACCAGCGGGCTCTTCTGATTTGGGACATAAGAATCTCTTAACTTTTTTTTTTTTTTAAGCAATATGTTTGGGTTTAGAGCCAATTCCATCTCCAAAGCCACCTTGATAATTTTGGGAATGTGGGCATAGTTTTTCTTACTACTTCCTGCTGGAGAGGGGTGCTGTATCTTATGGGGACACAAAGAAAATTTTAGGATTATGGAGTAGTCCGTGAGAGTGAACCTCTGAGCCAGGTGCCTTGAAACCATTCTGGATGTTGGGTCTTCTGGGCCACGGTGTCATCGGAGACCTTTCAGGTGGTCTTGGCTGATCAAACCTGATGTATCTTAATCTGGAACAAATCCACAGCCTCTGGCTTTCTGTGGAAACAAACGCAGAGCCTCTTTTTCAAAGCAACATATCCGTATATTGAAATTTTGAAGTCAAAGTGTCTTTAAAATATATAGATTGGCTTAACTCTGCTGCCTTTACAATCAAATATCTCTTTTTAGTTAAAAATCCCAAACACAACACAACCCAGATTATCTGTGTAATATCCATCTTTACATGGCTTATTTTTTTATATTACCTTTATTGTCACTTTAAAGACTTTATTTTTAAATACTATCTATTTGTTTATATACCTGCATATATTCCTTTTTTTTAAAGCCTAAGTACATTTTTATACATATTTAAAGTCTTGTTCCATCTGAATTTGTCTTATTGTGAATCAATTGCTTTAAAGTGTAGCATTTTTAAGACTTTAACACCACTATGGCTGCTGGCTCTGCCCCTGTCAGCTTCCCAACATGGAGGTGGTCCAGTTTACCGCCAGCTCTGGGTCTGGAGCCATGTGTACCATCAACTATCAGAAGCAGTTCTGTCAAAGCAGTGCATAGCCCAGAGACTTTTTTTTTCTTTTTTAACTAGCAAAGGCTAAATCCACCATGCAGCTGAGTAAAGTACCACTTGTAGACTCCTCATTCCCACCACACTGCAGGTCAGATGCACATGCCAGGTCAGATGCCAGGAACCCTCTATAGTAGCTCAAACCGGCAGGCTGCCACTAACTTGAGAGAGACAACTAGGAAGCTGTTTTTAACTCTGTATTAGAATCTTTTTTCTCAGGTTTTAGGTGGAAACTCTTGCCCCATGTTGGGCGCCATTTGTAGTTAGAGTTTTCCTCCCTAGCTCACAGTCAGGACAAATCTCTCTCATCCGCCAGGCCCATAGACACTCAGAACCAACCAAGCAAACATACAGAAACTTATATTGCTTGCAAACTGTATGGCCGTGGCAGCTTCTTGTGATCTACTTCTTCTATCTTAAATTAACCCATTTCTATTAATCTATACTTTGCCCACGTTGCTTGTGGCTTACCAGTATCTTATGTCTTTTCTGTCATGGTGGTGGCTGGCAGTATCTCTTTGCCCCAGCCTTCCACCTCCCAGAATTCTCTTCTCTCTTGTCCCGCCTGTACTTCCTGCCTGGCCACTGGTCAATCAGAATTTTATTTACACAGAGCGATATCCACAGCAGAACACTTACTTGAAAAGTTTTGGAAAGGATAGAGAGAGAAGGGAGTTGATACTAAAGACTACTGAAAAATCTTTTTAAAATTAAGTGTTAGAATTTATTCTTACTTTCGTATATGTATGTCCTAAGTGTGCATATGCCACATGTGTGGGGTTATCCAAGGAGACAAGAAGAGGGAGTTACATCTTTTGGAGCTGGAGTTACAAGCGGTTGGGAGATGGATGTTGGGGACCAAACTTAAGTTTTGTGAAAGAAAACCAGGCACTCTTAAGCAGAGGGTTGTCTCTCCAGTCCCTGGAAACTCTTTCAGTCCTGAGGGAGTAAAAAGGAAAGGGGGTCCAGAAGTAAAAGACCAAGAAGAACTCACTGCTGTCTGTAGCATGAATCTTAAAGAGTCTTATTAATAAAAACAAACCTGGAGCCAGGTACTGGGGTCAACGCTGGGAGATCAGAGAAGCAGAACAAGCCACAGCCACCTCAACTTGCCAATTCCTCAGCTGATCCTGTTTCATCATACTGGATGCCTCTCAGCTGAAACTGTGCTGTTCAAAAGCCTAAAAGCTTAACCAGGCCATGGCTGGCTATTTCCAGTGTGGCCTTGAATTCACAGAGATCCATGCCTCCAGAAGGCTAGGATTAAAGGTGTATGTGACACCATTTTCTAGCCTCTGTATCTAGTGGCTGTTCTATTCTCTGACCCCAGATAAGTTTATTAGGGTACACAATATTTTGGGGGACACAATATCACCACAGCTGTCATTTTGGCTCTGTGCTGCCATTATCGACTGGTGCTTGAGAAAACACAAAGGCAGCTGGAGTCTCTGGCCTTATCCACTGGTTCTCTCGAGAAACTGCAAAGGCAGTTAAGTCTCTGCTCACACATACAGTTAACAGCCTTGCTAATAGAAATACCCTACAAGCAGTGGGAAAAGAGACCCTACTCTTCCTTTCCTGTTACTTCCTTCTCAAACTTCCCATTAGTAGCAAACCAATAGCCATAAAACAAAAGGTCTAGAAAATATATTTGATATGAGTTTCAAGTTTTGGGGATAGAAAATAGACCAGGAAAGGGCTAAACTCAGAGAAAAACAAGTGGGCAAGTGACTGTACACCGTCATGAATGCTATCAGTTGGATGTGACTCCTGACTCCTGCAATTCTGCTGTGGAAAGCTCTTAGCTGTCTTCCCAATATCCAAGCACCATGCCTCGACCTACTCTGGGCCCTGGTCTTCACATCTCAGATTTTACTGCATGGAGGTGCCCACTTATTGCCCATAGTTCGTTCTTTTTCCTGTGTTGAATGTCTACCATCTTTGTAGCTAGAATCTTCTGATTTATAGTTAAATATAACCACTGTGTCTGGTCCACTCACTGAAACCATTCTCTACCCATACAGACATAGATCTCATGGTGCTTCATTTGAATTTGAGAAGAAGTCATAATCCCCAGGACTAGTTTTCTTAAAAATCAAGACCAGTTATTCCATATCTGAATATAAGAAGAGTCAATTGCAAGGACATTTTGTACATTTACTTTAACAGCCACATAACATTAGCCCTTCCCTTTAAATCTATGATCACCTGCCAAATATTTTCATGTGGATGAAAAAGGATGAGTCGAGGTTCATCCCCCTAAATCTATTTCTGTTAGGTTTTTTTTCCTCTATGAATGTTGTCCTATCATTTATTAAACATATTTGAAAATTTCAGGTTTTTTACTTTTTATATTCCCTTAGGTATGTTTAGCTTTAATTTTCATTTTATTTTCAATTCTTTACAAAGCATTAAAGGTGCTTTACTTGGTCTTATCTTTATTATCCATGAGATGTCAAGCAGAATTTAAGCAATCTCTGTAGTACAAGGAGGAGAGATTCTGCTTTAAAATATGCCATAGCTTCAAGCCATTTCTTCCTCCTCCTCTTCACAGGTGCTGGTAAATTGTACAACTTCTCTTCCATGGAGAGAAAAGGTTTTTTCATCAATCATTCAGCTTATTTATTCTCTTGCCTCTTTCTAATCACTGCTCCAGATGGTAACCAGTGTGGTGTGGTAGTGACTTTTCTTTGCATGGTGAAATAAGACAACAGATCCTTTTGCATTATTCAAGAAGAATAACTTTCAAGAAAAAAGTAAGAAACATTGAATTCTCTGTAACTTGTCTAACAAAATGTGTTTTCTACATATCTCCTTTCAGATCCAATAAGATCTAATTATTATTTTTTTCCACTGTGGTTTTTAATACATCTTTCTTTTTAATTTGGCTTTGCTTCAATATTAATTCTAAGTGATTCACAATTCCATGAGATTGAATTTTGCTTCTAGATGGCACTCAATAATAAACCAGTGAAATATTCTAATTATACACATATATGTTAATTGAAGACTATTGGTTTTAGAGGAAAAGGCAATGATTCAAAGAAGGGAGAAAAGTAATTTGTAATATTATACTTATATAATTGGATGAATTAAGGGCATTGAATGATTAAAGGTTTCTTTATTTGTATCATGGTTTGATCATTGCATATTGTTCATGGATGTTTTTGTCCTAACACTGGGTCTTTCTGCATGGCAGGCTACTTAGAAGTTTTTGATCTATGGTTTCCCATAAGATAAGATGTGATGCCTCTTAATCAACACATCTGTTTTCCTAGGTAACACAGATTGCTTGTATCCCAGAGTGGATGCTTGTGCATGTCCATGTTCCAGCCCTGGCTGTCAGAAGTCTCACAATCATAAGTCATGAGGCTTTACCTGGGGCTTATGCTCTTTCTGAGGTTAGAGATGGATAAACCTAAGGATTCTGAAGTACACATTTAGAAATTTTAATTAAAATTAAATTCTTTACATCATTTACCTGTTTCTGGAGTTTTCCTGGTCCCACCTGGATCCCACAGTCCCACAGCTGCAGCTGCTCAGACTCTCACACAGGCTTAATATTAATTATTAAGCCATGGCTCAGGCTTCTTGCTAGCAAGAGCTTACATCTTAAATTAACCTACTTCTATAAATCTACACTTTGCCACATGGCTGTGACTTACTGGTACCTTTACATCTTGCTTCTCCTGGAGGTGGCTGGCAGTGTCCTCTCTGTTCTTCTTTCTCCTTCCTACTCTCTAGTTAGAATGTCCTGCCTAACCCTATTCTGCCTAAACAGCCTTATTTATCAACCAATCAGAGCAACATGTTTTCACAGTGTACAAAAAGACATTCCCCCATCATTTACCCTTTCACTTTCCTTCTTTTAACCCTTCTATGTATCTCCCTGCCTTGTTCTCTTTCCATTCATAGCCTTTGTCCTCATTTCATTTGATTGTTATTATGTTTATAATTTCAATGCTAACCAGTTGGTAGTAGATACCAATTGGAAACCTTCTTCTGGGGGAAGATCTTTCTCCTCTTCCCAGCATTTCTTAGTTGCCTATAGTTATTTGTCTTGGGTTAACGTCCTGCAAGATGTCCCCCTTTTATGTTAGCATGTCAGTTGGGTGTCACCTTTGTTCAGGTTTTATTATAGTAGGTGTGATGTTGAGTCTTCATAGGTGTAGCTTCTTTGACATTTCTAGGAAACAGAATCTTACAGCAGATAGCCTTTGCTTTGGCTCTTATAATCTCTCTACCCCCACATCCATGATGTTCTCCTAACCTCAGGTGCAGGAGCTGTGTTGAAGATGGATCTATTGCTCTATCTAGTAAGGGAGACCAGCTCCCACTCCCACTCCCCCGCCCCTGCCAGGATACTCTTGAGGAGGGAGAAGTGAGAGATAATTAGATAGAAATATATAGAGAGAGTTAGAAACACAGGATAGCTCAGGAGGGCCTAGGTCAAAACCCACAGTCCCTTCTGTCTCTTCTAATGGGCTTTTAAAGGAATGCTAAGGGGTGAAGCAAAAGAACTCCCCCCAATACAGCCAAGTGCAGACCATTCCAAACACCTGGTGACCATGCACATGGTCAAGCCATTCCCTAATACAGCCCTGCTGTGTAAAGCAAGCTCAGATCTCACTAGGAAGCTTTTGTGGGCTCCCAAAGGTCCCTCCTCTTAATTTTTTTAGAGCCCCTCAGATTGAGTGAGGTCTGTCTTAGGTCATTCTCCCTGATTATTTCTTCCATTACCCATCATGGAGATATACTTTCCATCAAGCATACTCTGTCTTAGACTGGAAGCTATCAGGAAGAAAGTTGCCCATCCTTGACTCTCAGCCTCTGGCAAGCTCAGCTTGCTTTCTTTGTAAAATCTAGGGCCACATTCTCTGAGTTGAGACTGTCCACAGTGGGTCCTTCCATATCAATCATTAATCAAGAAAATGCCCTATAGATACTGGCATAGCAAAATGGAGTCATTTTTCTTAATTGAAGGCTCCTCTTTCCAGATGATTCCAGACTATGTCAAGTTAGCAAAGAACTAACCTGAATGGAAGGAAAAACAAGGGGATCAAAAATTCAAGGCCAGCCTAGGTACATAGTAAATTAGAGGCTAGTCTGAGCTATGGGAGACCCTGCCTCGAACAAAGCAAAAATCCTTAAGTGTAATCCTGGCTCACCATTGGCTATCCAAAGCAATGAGATCAGAGAAATGTTTTCAAATCTTAGGAAATACTTCAAGGAAAATAAGAAAGATACTTTCCTGTATCTTTTTTTTTATTTTAAGATTTCAAATGCTGAACACATTTCCTGCTCACATTTCCCTACCCTCTCTTTTCTCTCTCCTTTCTAACACTGGTCTCCCATTAGTCCTGTAGATAGTTTTACTTGTACTTCACTGTGGTAAACACACACACTCACACATATAATTTCACACACACACACACACACACACACACACACACACACACACACACACTATTCTATAGACCTATATAAAATCTAGAACTCTACTATGCAATGCTTGCAAAAACTTGTAAACAAAGGTGGTTCTCATTTGCAAGTGAACCCAAGAAAAGTGAACACATTATTAAATACTTTGAATTCTCCAAGTCATAATATAAGAAGCTGGAGTTACTCGTTCAGTTTGGGGAATACTAAAGTGGTTTTTATCAGTGTTAAGTACTAAAAATTGGAGCAGGCATTTAAAAGTATTTAATTCGTTTCTTTAATGAATAACAACAAAGTTAATTTTATATACTAATTTTACAAGATTAAGAATAATGTGTTTACACAAGATTTAAACAGCAATGTAACTTTTTTTTTAATTACTAGGGCTCAGTAGTTAAATACCTGTTGTTCTTGTAGAGGACCATAGTTCAGTTCCCAGCAGCCACATGGCAGCTTACTACCACTGATGACTCAAATTCTAGAAGATCCAACATCCTCTTCTGGCCTCCACAATCAACACACACACACACACACACACACACACACACACACACAGAGAGAGAGAGAGAGAGAGAGAGAGAGAGAGAGAGAGAGAGAGAAGAGGAGAGAGAGAACACACACAGACAGATAAATGAAAATGAAAACAAGTTTTAAGTCACGAAATTAACAGACGGAATACACTAAAGCACTAAATGAAAGTTAACATATACAATCCAAGAAAACGATCTTGTTATTTGGATCATTTTAGTTTTAAAATAATTGAATACTATTTTATTTAACCTTCCCTACACTAAACAAAATTAGGTTCCTTAATTGTGTAGAGATACAGGTACTAAAATACCAGGAGAGATCCCATGCTGCAAAAGTGAGATTAAAATTTTAATGCTCCTGTTTAAGTTTACAAGTCCTAGAGGAAATTATCTTCTGATGAAGCTGGGTGAGGCTGTGAGCGTCACTGCAGAGAGAAAATATTTGTGCAACAATAACAATAAGAGAGGGAAATGGGGATGCTGAGAGGGGCTGGGGTTGTGAAGGATACATGAAGAGACTAGAGGAAGGAGAAGGGGGAGTGATGCAATTATATTTAAAAAAGAAAAGAGGAGCCATGTTTCTCTGTTGACTTCAAACCTGAGGACCCATTTTTAATAACTGTGACACCACCATTTGTCCTTCAAGATAGGCAAAGGGAAATTGCTTTGCATTATGCCTTTGGTCTTGGGTGTTTCACTCTGAGTGTAGAGTGAGTTTCACCCGTGAAAAGGGACATTTGATGTGTCACTCACTGTTCCTTAGCAATGACCCAGTTACACCTCACCACTCTGAGTCAGAAAACTTGGTATACAATAAAATCTTCAAGATGCTATGTGATTCAGAAACCCTGCCATCCCAAAAATGTGTGCTGAAACAAGTGTCAGAAAACTCTGAAGAGTCGAGGCTGTGAAAAGGAAGTCAGAGGTAATGCTGGAGGCATCAAAAGATGGTTCAGGGCATCCTATGGAGCACTGTCTCTGCAGTGACATCCCCTGCCTCCAGCCTCACCTAGTTTCATCAGAAGGAAATTTCCTTTGGGACCTGTAAAGCTTAACTAGGAACAATAAAAATTTAATCTCACATTTATATTTTTCTCCTGCATTTTAGGATCCAGATGTCTCCACACAATTAAGGAACCCAATTTCTTTTAGTATATGGAAGATTAAATAAAAGATGTTTAATAATATCCTATTTAAGTATCTATCTGTCATCTATCACCTATCCATCTATAACCTATCATCTATCTATCTATCTATCTATCTATCTATCTATCTATCTATCTCTGTCTGTCCACCCACCCACCCACCCACCCATCCATCCACCCTCCCACCCACCCACCCACCCACCCATCATATCTATCTATCTATCATCTATCTATCATCTATCTATCTATCTATCTATCTATCATCTATCTGTCGTCTAAATGCATAGCTAAACCTGCTCAGTCCATTTAGAGTTACTCTTAGTTACACTTAGTGTCCATTTATATATAAAATACAAACAATTTTTTTGAAAAATATTTTATTAGCTTTAAAAATTAGTAAACAAAATAGCAAAACAGTGAGTTTCATCATGGCACGTTTGTAATTTGTTCTTACTGATTTCTCCCCTGCTCCTCCTCTTTTGGCTGTCCTCCTGCAATGACCCTGTCTGCCTTTGTGTCTCATGTGTCCCATTCTCTTCTTTTCCTTCCTCCCCACTCTCCCTGTAGATCTCCTTTCTACCTATCCCATTTTCTAGTTTAATGTTTCGCACGTGTACACACACGCACACACACACACACACACACACACACACACACACACACACTTTAAAATCTAGGGTCTTCCTATGAGATAAAACATATGTTGTTTGTCTTCTTGAGACTGGCTTATTTAGCTTAAAATAATGGATTCCATTCCATTAATCTTCTGGAAAATGTCATTTTGTGAGTGAGAAAGTTTTCTTGATTTGACAACTGCTCCATGTTGATTTCTTGAATTATGCTTTTAAACATTCTTAAGATGGTGAGTTATCAAAAGATTCATCATCTTTTGTTTAGGATATGGTATCTTGTAAATTTATACTTTAATGATAACTTCATGGCACAGCTTCTTTTTTTTTTAGTACCCACCAACCACACAGAGAGAATAAAAATCTGTTCAATTTATATATATAGAAAAAAGACACTACATATAATAGCAGGAATACTTGGGATAGAATAATGATTTAAAATAGCACAAGGAAATAGTAACTTTAAAATTATAAAAACAATGATCAGGTCTATATCCATATACATATTAACTTCTTATAGTTAAAATAAATATACCTACAGGTCTTTATTTGATCTTGAAGTCCAGGTTGAAAACAAAATGAATCCCTTTCTAGTTTCAAAAATCTTCAATGATATTTAATTTTATATGTCCATCTGGTTGGGTCCCTGTACATAGAAATTTGACCAATATTTTTACAGATATTTCTATGAAATCTTTTCAGACAATTAATATTGAAATTGGACTTTGAGTATATCAGTTGAAATTTCTAACAGGACATCCTTTGAGTAAGAAGGCATTAAGGCAGCAGCTGAGGTTTTTATTATCTACTGGACACTGATCTCCCCCATCAGGTTGTGGAAACATCAGTCCCTAAACTGCTTAAGCCAATGCCATATCTCCACATGAAGTACTCATAGCAAACACATTAAATTCTACTTTATACTGTGAAAATGGCCACTAAATTCAAACCAGTCTTTTAACAAGCAGAATTCTGTGCGTTTGTGCCATTATTTATTCCTTCCTCTCCTTTTCCACTGTGGTGATAATGTAAACCAAAAACTGTGAGGCTGTTCCTGGGGTATCTCACTCCCTTTCTCCTCACATCGTATCTTGAACAAACCCTCCAATTCTACCTCCCAGTTCACCACTGTTCTCCCATTCCAGACATCGGGTGTATACTAGCTGCACAACTACTATTAGCTCCCAGTCCTTAGCCCACTCAAATCCATTTTCTGCATGGAATCTTTAAGAACCCAAGTCAGATTTCATGCCTGGAAGTTTTCAGTGTCTGAGATCCAAGTGTAAAGCCAACATGAACTGACTCAGTGACACTCTCCTCTCACACTCCTTCCTCTGGCCAGCTCTGCCTGCCATGCTGTGCTACCTTTCTGCTCAGTCTCCTTCCTCACGGCCTTTCCCCAGCTGTTCCTTCTTTCTGGAATCTTCCCACTGCGGATGGTCATCTGTCTCCCTCACAGAATCACCCACCCAAACCACCTTCCAGTTAGTCCTTAGAACACCATCTGTTTGAAACTACCTATTTTGGTTGTTCGTTTCCTTTGAATAAAATTTAAATCATTTTTATTACAGTAGCGTGCGTGCGTGTGTGTGTGTGTGTGTGTGTGTGTGTGTGTGTGTACACCAAGGCAAAGGTGAGAGCTCCTAAGAGGGTCATTTGCAGAGCCAGTTCTCCACCATGTGTGCTCTAGGCAGCAGCCTCAGCTCATCAGACTCAGTGGCAAGTGTCTTTACTCTGAGTCACCTCAGCCATTCTTGCCTTTTCTTTGCTCTTAAGAGGCTACAAAGCTTAATTTAAACTTAGAATTTGTTCTGATTTGTTCTATTAGAGTGAACTCAGTATTTGGATTGTAGAATATATTCAATTTTTCAAGAAATCAATAAGAAAACATGCTTTTTTTCTCAAAAGTTATTGTAAAAGAAATTCAGTTTATAAACAATTAAATCTTTCTTTGTCTAACAATTGGTCATGGTAGCAATGGGGCTATGAACAAAGAAATGCATTATTGAACTATTCCTTGGCAGAAAAATAGAGATGACTTTGTCATGCAAAATATATATGCACAGAACAAATACAAGACATTTGTCACATGGTAGATCTCAGAATCTAAATTTAATTGTGCAGAAGTAAATTCTTGGTAGTTTCTGAGTTACTTGGATCATATTAAGATGGTGTCATCCTTGATAGCTCTTTTGTAAGATACCTCAGAATAACTAATGTTCACAATAATGTCTAGTCAAGAAATAATCATAAACATTCAGAGCCAGAAATACAAAGCTGAAAAAATGGGAAGACACAGACAGACAATAAATAATAACATAGTAAGTGCAACAATGAAGTACACATACTATGCTCAGGAACACACAGGAAGCATGGTTCTTGGAATCTAATCATCTAGGAAGGTCTTAAAGAAAGTGACATCTTAACTCATTTATTGGTGGAATTATTAAGGCCACTCCACGTAGTTAAAAGGAATGTTTATTTTGTGGGGTAACTTAGAAATGAAGGAATAGGTTGCAGGGTCTGGGAAATGTACAGTGCAGTCCGGCGGTGTTCTCTGGAGAACTCTGCTCGGTCTGCCTCCAGGGTCCAGGGTCCTGGAACCAAGAGAGACCTCTTCTCTCCATTCTGGGTCTTCTGCTTCCTCCCTCAGCCCCGCCTTGTGGGCGTGACCATTACCGAAGCCTCAATGGGGGTTGGAACTTCCAGGCCAAGGCTGGGATGGCTACCCACTACACTTATCCTTCAAACAAACAAACAAACAAACAAACAAACAAACAAACAAACACTAAAGGCTGCTGAGTATTGGCGGGAAAGTTCCAGATAGAAGGCTCAAGAACAAAGGCACAGAGGTGAAAAAGTCAGCAGTCTTCATAAATCCTTTAGCATTTTGCTTCTGCTTGAGTTTGGGGTATTGTCTAATGGGTAGAAGGATGAAGGCATACATAGGTGCCAGAACACACACACACACACACACACACACACACACACACACACACACACACAACACCAACACCAACCAAGAGGTGTTATTATAAGCATATCCGAAGATTATTCAACCTTTTAACAGAGAACAAAGATGTTCTTATGTCCACTCTACACATGTTGTCGTGCTAATACACTAGACACACTTACAAAAGAAAGCAGGAACATGGAATTCAACACCAGCTAGAAACGTATTGCAGAAGCTGTGCTGAAACCAGATGTCTAAAACCGAGCAATGTGGTGAAGATGTAGGAAATGGAAATATTTGGGAAGGAAGTGAAGCAAATTTCACAGGTGTTTACTTCTGAGACATTGTAAGCTTGTTAAATACTCTCAATGTCCTCTTGCTAGGTGTGGGGTATAGGATTTAGAACATATGATCAAATTAAGCACACATAAATCAGTTACCTGAATGGGATTGTTAAAAATCCATAAAAATTGTACTACTGGGATGTGGGGTGTTTCCTAGCAGTCATTTCTCATTTTATTTGAATCTGCTGCTCATATCTGCATGATAAGGCTTCCAGGAAATATATCTCTATTTGCTTAAAGCTTTAGCCTTTAAATATTGTGCCTTTCTCTTACAGTTATGGTACATATTGTGAGGTTAGATGACATCGTATTTCTGTTCTCAATTCACTGATGGGAAAAGGAAGATGAAAATATTATTTACTCAGCATCCCGATATGCTTACTATTGGAATTGTGGCTGCAGTACAGTTAGTTCTATGTGCCCATGCTCTTATGTCTTCAGAAGGTCACTGTGTTAATTTAGTCTTTTTATGAGTGTTTTTCCATACATCTCCTGTGCTTATGAAATGAGTGTTTTAGGAAAATATTAATACAGCATATTCAGAGCATATTGGGCCCATGCTATGCTGGAAGGGGGCCTAATGATCCTTGTGCAGGAATTAGTTACATTCACTATTTCTATTTTCTTTGCTCACCAAAGGAGAAAGAGAAAGAGAAAGAGAAAATTATTCCTCTAGATTAATATATGGTACTTTAATTTTATTGCTTTGTCATTTGCTATATTTAAGTGCTGATTTTATGGCTTCATTGTAGTTATAAACACCTAAAGTCACATTATGAATCCAAATGGAAATGTGTGGTATTTTATGATGCCATTAGAGTATGGGCTTAGGTTTTATGTGTGATGTTGACCGTTTAGTAACTATCATTTTATTGCTGTTGTTGTTTCAATGTCATGGTCTGGGATGTGTATTCTAGGGATACTTGAAATCTAGTATTGTGATTTGAAGGTGGAATCAGACTGTTTTAGGACTAGAAAACAATGTGGACATGAGAAAAGGTTGTCAATCTTGGTGGTGTACACTTTTAATCCCACAACCTGGAAACAGAGGCAGGCAGTTCTTTATGAGTTCAACATCAGTATGATATACATAGCATGTTCCAGGACAGCCAGGGTTACACAGCTAGGTCTTGTCTTCAGAAAAAAGCAAAGCAGGAAAGATCCCTTTTCTCTTCAGTTATACATAGCTTCTTACTAGGAAGAAGTGTACACTGTGATGATTTTTCTATCTACCTCTCTTCATATTGTTTGTGAATATTAACTAGGGGAGTAGCTTTCTAAATGGTTATCTGTCAGTCACCATCTGTTTTCATGCATCTTCTTGTTTTAATAATAGCCTTTTATGTGGAAGAAAAGATGTTATAACCCTGTTGTAATACCAGCTTAACCTTGAGGAGGAAATAAGCCATATGATTGTTTAAAAGTGCCGAATAGTAGTTCACATCTAAAATATCGCTGAGCTGCTGAATTGCATTTGATACATTGCTAAAGCAAATTGTATGCAATTTTTTTAAAAAATCATGTTTTATACTTATTTTTTATTTTGATGCAGTAAATGTAAGATTCAAGTTTAAGGGAACCACAGTTTTTATTTCAATAATAAATTGCAGATTATTAAATTATATAAGATCTTAGCATAGAACTAATAAGATATAACAAGACATAATAAAATTAACCATTTTAATTAAAATATGGAAAGTATGTATCTGAACCTCCAAACTATATGGTTATAGAGAATTTTTTTGGTGGGGGGGAATGGATTTGTATTAATAATGACCATTGTCAATGAAAGTTATTATTAAGAAAGTAACAAATAGTGGCAGTTGAACATTAATATCACTCAAAGTATCATCATTGATATTTCTATCCATCAGAGGATTTATCAATATATTGACCTCTAGCAATTTATTCACTATTCCAAAAAAATTGGATTAAATATGGCTGTCTATCAAGAGATGAATGTAATAAAAATTTGGTGCATATATATGTTTGTGTGTGTGTGTGTGTGTGTGTGTGTGTGTGTGTGTGTGTGTGTGTGTATTCAAGGTAACATTTGCAAGGTAAGGCCACCCCACTGCTGGTAGCTGCCTGGTAACTTGCCCAAATCAAGCAACACCAATCCCTCTAGCTCTTTGTCTTTTATGCACAAAAAAGCATATCCAGGTTGGCACACTTTAATTATCAGGAGGTGGAACTGAAGAAGCCAGAGCAAGAATAACACCATTAGGGATATTTTCCTTGGAGGCTTCTCTGAAAGGCCAACCTGTAGGTCTTTCTTTCCATTGTGGCAGGTGTTGAGGGCTGAGTTGCTGGGTTTTAAGGTCAGAATGGTGCTTCTAACATGGTGTCTGTTGTGCTGTGGCCCGGAGCCTGTTACAATATGTATGAATACTATTCAGCTCTAAAGAAATATGTAATCACAAGATGTCCAGGGAAATAGATGGACTTAGAATATGTAATACTAAGTGAGATTATAGAATCTCAAAAAAAAAAAAACCCCACATACTAAACACATACTCTCCTCATATGCAAAATCTAGCCAGTAAAACATGCACAAACTTACATGCATATGATTAATTTTATTGTTCATTTATATGTGGGTGCATGTGCACATGTGTGTAAGTGATTCTGAAGGCCAGGTGAAGGTGTCAGATTCCCTGGAGTTGTAATTACAGGTCATTATATACTGACCTGGGAGCTGGGGACTAAAGTCAGGACTTCTGGAGGAGCAAGGAACACTCTTTACCACTGAGCTCCGTGTGTGTGTGTGTGTGTGTGTGTGTGTGTGTGTGTGTGTGTGTGTGTCTTCAAATTTACATGTGGGTAAAACCTAACATAGTAAAGAGAAAGAAAAGGCTAAATACTGGAGGAAGACATGTTATGAAGGTATGAAGAAGGACATATTTGTCCTGGATTTTTCATTTTGATGGTGGATGTTTGAATACAAAGTTTTCAATTGTAAAAATTTGAAATCCAATGTGCAACTCCACAGCTTCTGTCTCACATGCTTATTTGATAATGTAGAAGGTTATTGTATTGGGTAGTCTGAGTCTAGGTAACTTTTGTTTGTGATTTCTTTTAATATTTAACATTTTATAACAAAGTTTAAATAACTTAAAGTAAAATGTATAAATTAAAAAACACTTTAAATAATCATGATTTTCAATATTATTTGATCTTTTTATGTATAGTATATTATGGAGATCTGAATAAATTCTATTTATAAAGTACTTTTAGCCATTGCTATCATTCTAGAAAAAAATCATCCTGAGTGAGGTAACCCAGACTCAGAAAGACAAACATAGTATGTACTCACTCATAGGAGGATACTAGATGTAAAACAAAGATGACTAGACTGCTACACAATTCCAGGGAGGCTACCTAGAAAATGGGACCCTAGGAAAAACACAGGGATCACCCAATGACAGAGAAATGGATGAGATCTACATGAACATCCTGGACAAGAGTGGGATAAATGGAGGGCAAGGTTTGAGGGAAGGGAGGCTTGGAGGAGCAGGAGATCCCAGCTGGATCAGGAACAGAAAGGGAGAACAAGGAATGGTAGACCATAATGGATGAGGACCACATGAGAACAGGAGTGGGCAGAGTGCTGGAGAGGTCCCCAGAAATCCACAATGATGCATCCTCTGTAGACTGCTGGCAGTAGTCAAGAGAAAGCCTGATCTGACCTAGTCTGGTGATCAGATGGCCAAACACCCTGGCGGTCGGGCTGGAACTCTAAACCAGTGACTGATGGAAGTGGATACAGAGATCCTCAGCCAGGCCCCAGGTGGAGCTCCATGTGTCTAGTTGTCGAGAAGGAGGAGGGGCTGTGGGAGCATGAATTGTTGAGCCCAGGATTGGAAAAAGCATGGGGACGAAAGGCCAGACGAATGGAAGCACAGGAATTATGAACCAAAGGCTGTGGAGCCCCCAGCTGGATCAGGCCCTCTGGATAAGTGAGACAGTTGAGTGGCTTGGACTGTTTGGGAGACACCCAGGCTGTGGGACCTGGACCTGTTCTTAGTGCATGAGTTGGCTGTTTGGAACCTGGGCCTTACAAAGGGACACTTTGCTCAGCCTGGAGGGAGGGGACTGGACCTACCTGCACTGAATCCACCAGGTTTAAATGAATTCCCAGGGGAGTCTTGTCCCTGTAGGAGATGGGAATGGAGGGGAGGGGCTAGAGGGGAAGATGGGGGGGGGGGCGGGAGGGGGGAGGACAGGGGAACCCATGGCTGATGTGTAAAATTAAAACACAAATATAATAAAAAAGGGAAAACAACTCAATGAATTTATGTCATATGTAGGAATAAAAGTTGATAGAATTACATTAAAACTCAAAATTGATTCATAATTTTGGATTCATTCAAAGTCCAGTAAGAGTAAATTCAATGATAACTAATGAGATAACATGATACTTGAAACGTCTTTGGGTTGCATTTGCTAGATTCTTTTGCTGACCCAGATAGTCCTCCATGTCTATTTTAGTTCTAGATATCTTTCATTTTATAAGCTGTGAAAATGAGACCATTAGGGGTTAAATTTTACATCTAGGCACTGACTTACCCGAGAGTTACGGGAGCAATCCAGGTCCTTTCTACTATATAGTTAGATAGTACTTATCTTCATTTATTGTACACATTTCTGGGAAAAATTGTTCAGAAATCTTGTAGTACATGGCTTACTTAATTGACTATATTCAACCATTTTAGCTTAATTAAATATTTCTAAAATCCTACATATATCACATGATCAAACCTTTACAATATAAAGAATAAGTCCATCCTTCATTTAAATCATTAGACTTTTTGTTGTTGTTTGTTTGATTTTTTATTTGTAGTCACATAGGAATCCTGCAATTTACATTTAAAACTGTAGAAATTGTTGTACAAAGAAATCATTATTTTTAAATATTTTGTTCAATATATGCACACATACATATGTGTTTGAAACCAATTTAGTCCACATTCCTCCTATTCAATACTTACCCTTTCCACTCCACTTTTCCTATCCAACTTCAAGTATTTTCTCCTTAAAAACATAATACTCACTGAACCCATCTAGTGCGGCCTGTATGTTCACAGATGTGGGACCATTTACTTGAGAATGGGTAGCCTTGTCCTCATTCCTGAAGACAAGTGACTCTTCCTCTTCCAGCAGCTCTTAACTGCCAGGAGCTGCTCAGATAGAGGTGGGACTTGAGGACTTGATGAAGTTTTGGCTAGCCCAAGTGTTGTGCATCCAGTCTCAGATGCTGTGAGTTCATGTGTGCAACTATGTTGTCATGTCAGAAAAAAACACTGTTTTCCCACAGATAGCCATGCCCTCCGGCTCTTACAATCTTTCTTCTCTTCCTTGACGATTTCTAAACCTCCAATAGAAAGAGAATACAATATAGATGTCTCATTCAGATCGGAGCACTCTGAAAACTCTTATGCTGTGTAATAAGAGTTGACTGGATGTTAGTATTTACTGACCACTATCTATTGCCAAAAAGAAGCCTCTCTGATGAGGATCGATAGATGTAATAACCTATGGGTATAAAGGTAAGAATTTAGGGGGCATGTTGTTACTATGTTTATTCAGCAGAATAGTATTAAGTTATTATCTAGGAGCCAGCCATGTTTGTAATAGTTAACCATACAGCCGTGAGTTCAGTTTTAATAGAGTAAGCTTTATATCCAATCAGAAAGTGGTTAGTTACTCCTATAATATTCTTAGCTATTAAATAGTCATAGAAAACATTTAGATTGTTGTGGTAAGAGAAATCAAAGGCTAGAAACAAGTGAATCATGTCTTCAAAGAACTTCAAAATTGAATGACTATAACAGCAGTAATTTCCTTTACATAACCAGTAACATTTTCAGGTCTATGTATATGTTAGGGCTGAGTATAACAATTTATTTTAGAATTTCTGAAATGCCCAGTTTTTGAATCTTATTATTTTGTCTCAAATGGTTACAATTAGGCTTTTACCCTATTATAAAATCCATTAAACGTGTCATAGAAGTTGGCCTTAACATTTTTATATTAGTAAGTACTGTTCTGCTAAATTTTACTATAGAGTGACAGCACATAATTAAGAGATGTAGACCAGTGTGAAAAGTTAATTAACTGTGAGATTTGATAGACACCAGATAATTAAAAATTAAAATTAAATTAGTTTTGAAAATTTTAAATTATATTTCCTTCCATAGTTGGATGCTAAGAAATGTGAAAGAGGGTGTTTCCCATTAGCTAGATGTGTTTGTCCGCCATTTTGTCCTCACACTGTGTTCCCAGGGAAGCCATAATGTGCTTCCCACCTGCAGGGCCCTTAATCTGTTTCTGGAAGTGATTTTTAGAAATTAGGATACTGCTGTGGCATTAAAATTTAATACTTCATGGGCACTACAGGAAGAAATTTCTTTAAAAATTCCACACAATGGAAACTGAAATTTTTTTGGCTTTTTTTCTTAGAGAAGAGAAGGAGCTTATGTATGTTTTAGTAGTGGGCAATTTAATTAATGACTCAATATAAAAGAGGTTTTCTACTTCACTGTGCCTCCAGTTTTTTCTTTTGTTGATGATTCTGGCTTGTTTCATCTGTTTTTCAGAAAGAAATCATATCCTAAAAATTGTTGTTAATGTGTGTGTGCACTCATGTGTATATGTATTTTCATATGGATGTGGTCTTATATGTTTGCGTGAGTGTGCATGTGTATGTGTGTGCATGTGTGAGTCTATGTTTATGATGATAATCATCCTTAATTATTATCCCTCATATTTTTTGAGTCAGAGTCTCTGGCTGACCATAGAGATCACTAATTTCCACTAGTATAGATTTCTTTCTTCAGGGATCTGGTTACAAGGCATTGCCATGCCTGCCTGGCTTTTATATTGGTGCTGGAGATATTAACTGTGGTTCTCATGCTTAGATGTAAAGCACTTACTTTGCTGAGACATCTCTCAGCCTTCCACTCATATATTTAAATGGATATTGTCCTGATAGAAGATGAGAGCCATAGACCACTAGCATCAATACCCAAGGAAATCATCAAATAAGTTCGAACTCTTGAATTAAGAACATGGCTGTGATTTATATGTCTATCAATATATTTTTACATCACTTCATGTGTCAGAAGCTTGGTCTTCAGTTTGGTGGTATAGAGATGTTTTAGAACATTCTGGTAGAATACAAGAGAATATCCTTAGGCTAATTGTGGTCACACTCTTGTGAGGAGCAAAGGGATCCTTGGCATTCTCTGGCCTTCTGCATGAGATATGACCTGTTTTCACACTTAATTTCTCATCATTGCTATTGACCATGAGCTGAATCAGTCAAGGAGATCCCTCATCAACACCTGAAGGTTTGGGAGCTTCAGCCTCCAAAACAGTAAGCTAGAGGAGCCTCTTCATACAGTTGGGCCAATTCATTTATTTTGTTAGAGAAATGGATTTATAGAAGCATATTGTTTCCAGGAGATACTGATTTTAATTTTTTTAGCAGGTCCTCTGGAGATCATCTGAAAAACATTGCAATGCTGGTCTAAATTTTATAGACTTCCTTAGTAGGATTCTGGTGAACAGGAGCTGAAGTATTCAAACTTTATGATATGATATGATATCCTGTGACAAGTATCATTCTAGCACTGGAGGTTAGATGGTGAGGAGACAAAGTAGTGGTCCTTAAACCCATCCGATATATCCAATGCTTAGCTGGCCAGGAGACACCTTGATAAAAGAAGTCTTCACCTCACAGAGCCAATGGAAAGGTTCTGGCCTCTATCATTTTCAGAAACTCAGCATCTGTCTAGAGCTTTTCATAAGGAATGCTTCTCCCAATATGTGTCCAGCAGGAGACGAAGATCTTTGCATGGCAACTACATGTCTTTGGTGGGGGTTAGTGTACAATGTAATGCCTTGGAGAGATGAGGCACTCTTAACATGACTGTGTTTGACTCTCCCTTAAAAAAGTTCACTAAATATCTGGACTTCATTGTATTATTGTCTATAATACTTCTTAGGAGAAAACAATTCACTATCACAACCCAAGTGTCCATAGCTACCACCGAAATAACTAAATGTTTTCAGCCCCTTTGGAGAATCTCAGGGTTATAACATGTAACTGATCTGTGAAATTTTTGTCCACAGAATTCAGTTAACATCAGTTTAATAATATAAACAGTGAGGCAAGATATAGTTAACTCTTACTGCTGACATTGGTTATATCAGGGACGGGCTCTATATGAGGGTTTATGTCAATGGTCTTTGTATCATATTTATTTGATGTAAAACTTAATCATTCAGTTTGTGGTTCAAATTACTCTCAATGTATCTAAGTGAGTAGTAAATGCTATGATAAAAACAAAACAAGGAAGAAGAACAGAAAATATTTAAATGACTAGTAAATACTACAATAAAAACAAATGAGAAGAGAGCGTTTTAAAGTATGGTTCATGAACCACTGTTAACTGTTTTTTTGCTTTAGAAAATAAAAGAAAGAAACATATTAGCTTACTTCCTAATTTATACCTTAAGATAGAATCATAGAAATTGTTATTATTAGTGATTATGTTCTTAATCATTAGGAATATACTTTAATATCAATTATGTCCATAGAATATTCTTAATGATGCAGAAATATTCTTGACAGCTTTCTTGGTATTGTTTTGTTTTAATTTGCATTTGTTGAAATTTTACTTTTTATGTTTTACTACTAGATTGTGTTCTATTAACAGTTCCTCCAGATAAATAAAGGTTCTAAAAATAATATCTATATTATAGAGACTATAAGAACAGCAACACAATGCTACAATATAAATAAATACTTAATAGTCACTGTGAACAGAATTTAAGTAGAAGAAAATGAATGTGAATATAGATCTACCAGCAAGTGTAACTACAGTGATTTCAAGAAAATCCACTTAAAACTGGAACAAATAGCCAGGATGTTAACAATGTCTGCAACCTCAGATATTTGAGCCAAACCAGGAAAATTGCAAATTTGGCACCATCCTGGGCAACTTAGAAAATCCTGTCTCTAAACCAAAACCTAAACAGACAAACCCAACTGTGATGAATAGGAGATACCATCATGGCCATCAGAAAACTGAATTTCACTGAGTTTTGACAATCCGTTTTCCTCAGAGGACTAGAATAATACCCAATACAAAGTTAGCCAAGTAGAGATTTTTAGAACAAGCATAGAATCATATTCATCAATATGAACTTGATTAGTTCTAATTGAATGTGAAGAAGATCCAAAAACTTTAGACTCATCATTCAAAAGCATGTTTTGAAAGGAAGAGGAAGATTAAATAACACATTTTCAAAGACTTTGTAGAAACAAACTCAGAGATAATTATAAAGAGTCTATTGCTCTCTGAGCAATAGACTACATTGTTGGCAACATTCCTTTGTTAAATGACAATGCTTAATGCCACACTACAGTAATGACATACATTATGAGAAAGCAATTACTTTCTAAGATGTACTCAAACAGATACTTAATTTTATAGTTGGATTAATCAATTACTGCACAGGGTATGAATCAACTCTTGGCAAATGTGCAAACAGTGTGAGGTAAAGCATACAAAGACAATGCAGCTTTGAAAGAAGCATGTTCACGTGAATTAAAACTCACACTGAATTTCCATCTCTACATTGGGCCCAGATTATACAGTCAATTTGAAGTAAATAGTGGAATGTCACACTTCTTCTCAAGGGCTAGGGCTTACATACCCCTGCTGATCTGTGTTCAGTCCACTGATCAACTCAATAAGTGTTAGAAATGTACTAATCAGCAAGACTGAATACAAATGCATGTTACTAAATTTTATAAAAATATGGAAGTTCTGGGCTGGTGAGGTGGCCCCATGGGTGAAGGTACTTCATCAAGGTGAAGCTTGATGACCTAGATTCAATCCCTGGAGCCCAGAGGATTGAAAGAATGAACTGAATCCTACAAATTGTCTTCTGGCCTATACATATATGCTACTGTACACACACACACACACACACAAATAAACAGTGTAGAAGTATTGAGTCCTATGATTTCAAGGGGCATGGGCTAGTAGCTGTCTCAGGAATCTATCTTCTACCCTTAAATAGCAGAAGAGATCTTTCTTATCATGCAGATAGGATACCACAATTTTATATGAAAATGATACTCATGAGTCACAGATTTTCCTCTCCAAACTGTCCCTAAAATCTTTCCTTTCAGAAAGAAGCTTTTCTATCCTATTTGGACAGAGTGTAAAATCTGCAATCAGATAAACTAAAGGCCAAGAGAAATAATACTCTAGGATGAAGGGAGTAAAGAATGAAAGTTGGGTTTGCATGCACTTTCTTCTGAAATAAATTCTCCACATGTGTCTTTTATATGCTTATGTTCCCTTACTTTTATATCTGAAAGAGTCCTGGCAAAAGTGAGAGAAATTACAAAAAAACAAAAACAATAAGAAGAACCTTCAGGATCTTTGAAATGCAGCTCAGTCCGAATATTCTGAAGGGCTCCCTAGTGTCTTACCTCCTTTATTTACAGTACTTAGATCAAAGATTAGATTTCCTAAGATGTAAGAAGTAAATGATACACAGAGCAATAAATAAAATGCCTGTTCTTTTTAACTTAACTTTTTCATAAATTTTCAAATTTTTGAGATTAAAAATTACACTGTTCCCATCCCTTTCCCCCCTCTAAACCCTTCCATATACCCTACTCTTATTCTCTTTCAAATTCATGACCTTTTTCTTTAATTATTTTTACACACACACACACACACGTGTGTGTGTGTGTGTGTGTGTGTGTGTGTGTGTGTGTGTGTGTATTTCTGAATACATACAACCTGCTCAGTATGAATGACATAACTTACATTACATAATGCCTATTGATGTAGAAAGCACTCCTAGCTATAACTGGGATATTGCCGAACCTTCTGCTGATTTCCTTTTATCTGCCTACAGTTGGGCTATGAATTGATAAGTGCTTGCAGAGGTCCAAAGGGATCACAGTATTGCAGCTTCTGGAGGGGGGGGGGGCTTGTAGTGAGGAGGTGAGGAACTAAAAAATATTAGTTTGTCAGTAGAACAGGGAGTACAAGCTCAATTGTCCCACCTGTTCCCTTTCCTGTCTGGTCCTCTTTGCAGTATGAGAAACACCTACTACAAACTATACATGTAGTGAGCCTGTGACAGCTGGAACCTGGAACATTTCTAGCTTATGAAAGGAATGCCTGAGAGAAGGAGAGAAGAAGGAAGAAGAGAGCAATGGAGAGGGAGAGGGAGGGAGAGAGAAAGCAGAGAGGAAAGAGAGAGAGAGAGAGAGAGAGAGAGAGAGAGAGAGAGAGAGACAGAGACAGAGACAGAGACAGAGACAGAGAGAGAATATGAATGAATCAGGAACCCAGTGTGTTCTCTGTGATACTGAGAGAGAAAGACACTTTACATACCACCTGAAATATTACTAGGAAGAAAGGGAAAATGTCTATTATCCCAGAGAGAACCAAATGTGATTCCTCACCTTGGGCAGCTCTTAATATCTCTACATCAAGGCAATGAGTGAATGCCCTTCATAGAGAAGTGAAAAAGTTGTAGAACCATGGAGAATATCTCCTAACATATGTGCAGCCAATGCTTGTAAGGTGCACAGATACTGAGAGAGTAGGTCAAATCAAAAGGCAACATGTGTTTGAACTCAAGATGGCTAAGTTCATAACTGAACACAATTTGCTACCATCTTTAGCTTTCAATAAAAATGACACATATGCATATATATATGCTATATAAAACATGGGACTGACCTTTTAGACACCTGTAGACATCATGAGTAGATTGTGTTTGGATATACTGCTCCTTAGAACTGAGAGCTTGTGCTGTCTATAGGTAGCATAGTTGAAAGTATTTCTTGGGTTGAACGACTTTCCCTGGAGAGACGTGAACCAGCATCTCTTGACCTCATATAGGTTATCAGTAAGACATCAAAGTACTGATTCCACCTAAATCTAGCTTGAAGAACCAATGAATTTAACACATTTACTTATATGAGGATGAGAAAGAGGGTACTTACAAGAACACAGGTTGTTGAAAGATACCTGTGTCTCCAAAAGCCCATCCTAACATGAGTGATGACTCTTTAAAGCTATATCATGGAGCTCCCTGCCCAACTTGAAGGCAGATCCACTGAAGAGCCTTTTCTTCTTTACCATTTATCCATTGCTGATAGATCTCAGGGATTCACCCCATGAAGTTTATAAGTTTTCTGAGCTTTCCAAGTCTTGTAAATATCTTCTACTCCCTGAGTCTTATGAACTTCCTTCCTCTCTCCAAAAAGAAATCAATATACAACACCTTATGTTATAATGAAATTATCAGGGTGCTTGAGAAATATCTCAATGGTTAAGAGTACTTGCTGCTCTTGCAGAGGACCCAAGTTCAGATCCCAGCCCCCATGTCAGACAGCTCACCATGGCCTATAGCTTGAACTTTAGGAGAAACTTTTCCTGACTTCCACAAGTACCTCTACATATGTGGCATATGCTCCCACAGGCACACAGATAACATATTTGTAAATAAAAAATCAAAATATTTTTTTAAAAAATGAAATCAATAGCAATTATAGGAGATATTTTTAAATGAATGCTTCTGGGATTTAATTTAGCTAAAAATGTAAGATCATAAATAGCTAAATATTGTCCTTAGGATTATATTTTTGTGAGCTCCCCAAGGAAGGACATAAAAATGTTAGAGCTAAGCAAATATTAGCTTTTGCCTGGAAGTATAGGATTTTGTCTCCTGGCCTCAGGTCGTACTGCTATTTCCTTTTAAGAAGGTCAGTGAGCAGTGGATGACTCAAGACTCCTAACGGTTTAAGTGCTGTGAGTTAGTAACTGAGTGATCAGCCAGACAGGACATCTGTATTCACTCCTTCCCAAGGCTCAGGGAACATCATGGAAGGGGGGGGGGCAGCATATAAGAGCTGGAGGATGAGGAGGAGCCCTTGTGAAGTGCTGTCCTCTGGACATGACATGGCTTTCACCATGAACTCAAAGAACTGTGGTTACTTTCACAATACCGGAACAAGAGCAAGTCAGTTAAAAATTTCAAACAGGGGAGGGAATCTCACACCTAGCTGAGAAAGTATTGGCAGTTGGTGCTGCTTAAGAGGCAGACTCACTTATCTTTGAGGTGTAGCCACTGGCAAGTTCCTCATGCACCAGTGGCTAAAGCCACAGCCTTGCACATATGAGTAGCACTAGGTGGAGTCACTGGATTATTTAAAAAAGAAGATTTGAAGCAGAAAGGGGAATACACTGGAGAGAGGTACAGGGTAGGTGGAGGAAGGTAGTAGGCTGCATATGATTAATATTTAATGTACACATCTACAGTTTTAAATAATTGAAAAAGGAAGAAGAAACAACAGGATGTGATATACATAAGGCGCAAGAACACATTGCTGCTTAGATGAAATTTGGCAGAAGGATGATGGACTGAGAAAAGTTGTCTGTGCCCAGCAAACATTTTTCTATTCTTTGTAGGGCGTGGTTAAAATGGCATAAACTCTTTCAAAATATCTTTAGGGGCAAAGACAAATACCAATAGAACAGTGACTAGAGATGACGTTTCTTTGAGAAGATTCTGAACACAGACTCAACACCGACACCACTTTGGTAATTGTGCAGTTGCATAGTAACAGCATAATGGTGTCATTGGGGTAGTATGCAGTAAGTACCCTGGAGCTTGCACTCTGACTCAGCCCCTGAACATACTCCCTAGTAGCACAGTCATCATGGTTCTGAGCAACTGATAAGTCGTCCGAAGGAAGAATGATTCATTTTCTGAATGGGGCATTTTCAAAGACCTCTACCATCCATGCTACTTTGGAGGCCATGTTGGTATCTATAATCTGCTTCCCCAAGCCATGTTGACGCTATGTGTATATGTATGTTTGTAGTCCAACAGCATCCATGTTGATATCCCTGGCCTGAGTTACTGTACAGATAGATGTCCTTGATCTGGGCCACCACCTGAAGCCATGCTGATATCCATGGACTGTGCTTCCTCCAGGGGGTCATGTTGATGTGATTGGCCTATGCCACCAAGTGAGGCCATGGTGATGTCTGAGTTCATGCTGCTTTCCAAGGGTTATATCTGAATCTGTAGTCCTGCTGCACCTGGGGTCTATGTTGATGTCTGTAGCCTGTGTTACCACCGTAGGCCATGTGGATGTCTATGGTCTGTGCTGCTTTGGAGGGCTATGATGGTGTCTGTGGTCCAGGTAGTGGCAGGGGGCTGTTTTAATGTCCATGGTCTGTGTTGCCACTGGAGACCATACTGAGGTCAGTGGTACATACTGACACTGGGGACCATGTGGATGTCTGTTGTCTGTGCTCTTGCCAGAAATCTTGTGTATTATGTTCCCAGTGACCATAAAGGACAACACAGATACTTTTGCCATGGTATCAATGACTGCAGACTCACAGCTGAGAAAGAGGGACATAGATGGCTTCTGTGACAACCCCCATCCCCATCCCTCAAAAAACTAGCAGCCTAGACACTAAGCCGTCAAGGAAAATGCTTAAAAAGTGTGATAAGGATGCTGAAGTGGGGCTCTCCACAACTGATGGCTTCTGGCTGGGGTACAGGTAGGGAAGGACTCAGTTTTCTTTAAGGGGCTGGCCACTGGGAGTTTGACCATTCTACAGTGATTATATGGGCAACACAACACAAATTGGCCTCTTGGTTTTGAAGGGGAGGCCCATAGGGTCAGAGGGAGAACTGAGAAGTGAGTGTGTTCCAGTTTCATGATGTGAAATTTCCAGATAATCAATAAAAATAGTATGAAGAAAAGAAAAAAGTAAAAAGTAACAGCTAATGGGAGACTTCATAAAATCAGACAGCTGAATAGAAATTTAGATATTGGCCTGAAGTAGTTTTTGTGACCAGTTTACAATATTCTGTATGGCATACAAGGGACTGAAGTGTTTGTTTCCTCACAATAAGTGACACAATTTGTAAATCTGGATATGCTTGTATCTCAGCAAGGGAAAGCATTTTACTTTTTAATCTCCCCAGAGTTTCCAACAAAGATTTGTGCTATTAGTTCTTCATATGGACTGAGTCTCAGGATGTGAAAACAAATCACAAAGTTTAATTGCAAAAATATGTTACTTTTCAACAGTTCTTACAGCTCTAAGTACTTAATGTTGTTTTGAAGTAGAATGAAATCTGCTGTGCTAGCGTGTCAGTGACAATTGTGGAAGATGTTTCTGCTGTGTACAGACTTTTAGACTGGTTAGTTTTGGAGTGGATATTTTTAATGATGGAATTGGATATAACTGCAATATTTTGGTCACTTAAATAAATGCTAAGTTCAATTAAAAATTCACCCAGATCATTAGGTAGGCTGCTGGGTTTGGTGTTAAATAGTGGCTTGAGAATCTTGTTCAAAGGTCTTGTGGCTTCTGCAGCATAAAGCAATCCCAAGCAGGGGCAAAAATCTTATTATGGCGGTTGACCGAGTAGATTTACCTATTTTTTTCTCTTTCTTTTTTAAAATAAAAAGTATGTTTATTCATGAGACAGTTGATTAGCTTGAACTGTTTGGGAGGCACCCAGGCAGTGGTCTGGGACTTGTCCTTAGTGCCTGAGCTGGCTTTTTGGAGCCTGGGGCCTATGCTGGGACACTTTGCTCAGCCTGGGTGAAGGGAGGTGGGGACTGGATCTGCCTCGACTGAATCTTCCAGCCTGAGCTGAATCCCCAGGGGAGTCCTTGCCCTGGAGGAAGTGGGAATGGGGGGTGGATGGGGGGGGCGGGAGGAGGGAGGACAAGGGAATCCATGGCCAATATGTAAAATTATATTAATTATAAAATTTAAAAAAAATTTAAAAAGTATGTTTATTCATCAACAATGGTACATTTTAGAATTGCAACATAAAATGAAGAAAACAAGTGTCTCATTGTTTTGAAATTCCTGGCATGTTACTCTTTAAGATTCATGGGCAACAAATCAGTATCTCTGGGAAATTTCAGAATTATTATTTTAAACATACTTCTAACAACCTTCACTCTCCATTATTTGGATAGCTAAAATTCATATGTAAAGACTAAAATGCAATAAACTCAGTAGTACTTATAAAGAACCATAGCCTATAGGAATATTTAGACAATTGAAAAAATAATTTAAAATTCAGGTGTTTTGATATGGTAATAGTATTTCCTCCACTCTCTCCACCTGCCAATTCCTCCTTCTCAAATTCATAGCTTATTTTTTTAGTTATATTTGTTAACAGATATGTATATACTTTTATAAATATAATATGCTGAAACTACTGCTGCTTATGTGCATTTAGGGCTGATATTGGCTATCCTATAATGGGGCTTGAATCTGAATTAGTCTGATTTTCGCTCTTCTAGCAATGATCAGTTGTATATAACTCTTGTAGAGGTGAAGCCCTGTGAGAGCTACAGATCCATACTGGCACGTCACTTGGCATCATTTTTTAAGCTTTTGCTTAGCTAAG